>NC_134491.1:51930424-51947924 GCF_040206685.1 Ascaphus truei | reverse complement strand
GTTCTTCTTTTTTTAATCTTATGCAAGCGATGATGACACCATAAGGCTAAGGCCCCGCTCCCTCAGTCAGCGCGCCCGCACTGCAGACAGGCGGCACGCTGACAGGCACAGACCGCGATATGCGGTCTGTAGGGAGCCGAAAGCCGGAGCGGGAGGGTTCTGGAGCGGGAGGGGGGGGCGTGGTTTGAGCAGAGGGACCCGCTACTCCCCCCCCCCCCCTCCCTCCCTCCACGGGCTCGGGCTCCCGGGCTGCAGGAGGGAGCTGCTGCGGGCTGCTGGAAGGTAAGCAGCGCCCGCTCCCTCCCCCTTCCCCCACAAATGCCCTCCTCACACACACTACCTTGTGTAGGAAGCTGTCTGACAGCTCCCGCCTCTGATAGGCTCATCAGCGCACCACGTGACGCGTCACCGCTCGGGATCACAATTTTCTTGCATGCCCTGGCGGTTGACGCGTCACAGCGCTTAGTGAGCCGTGCAGCGAGGGGGGACTGGGACCGGCTCAGAAGGATTCCCCTGCTGGTGGGGAACACTCACGCGGCCGCCCGCGCCGCCGGGCGCAGCGGGTACCAGCCCTAAGACTCATGCAGAGGCAGTTCCCGTTTGGAAGTTCATCACCACCTAAAGATACCTTTACATACACCTTAACACGGGTTACTCTGTGAGTATATAAATCATTGGATGTTTATGGTCTGGATGTTTCTACATTAGTATCAGACATATTGCACTATGTTGGATATGTTTTTTATTTTTCATGGTCTTTGCGCTCCCTGATCACCTTGGACTTCGACTTCTGTGTCTCTCTCTCTCTCTGTGTCTGTGTGTCTCTCTCTGTCTAAGTGTGTCGGGGCCATAGAGGGGGTAGCAGGGCTGAGGCACGCTGACGCTGAGGCTCGCCTGCTGAAATCTGCACGATTTCATGCCCATGCAGGCGAGCCAGCGGGCGCGATTGGAGGCGGGGGGAGACTGAGGGAGGTGGGGCAGTGACGTCGCTGGGCCAATCGCCCGCGACGCGCCGACGTCAAGGCGCCGTGACATTGACGCTGCTACGCGCTGATTGGATGTTTTCAGCCGACAGTGCTCTGAAAAACAGCTTGGCTGTCGGCTGAAAAATCCAGCGCCTCAGCACGCCTGCGGACACTCGCGTGAGCCCCCTCTCAAGGCATCCTCATTGAGGATGCAGGGGCTCAGCGCGGAGCGTCCGCACGGCTCAGCGCGGCCTGTCCTATGGACTCGGCCTAAGTGTGTCTCTCTCTCTCTGTTTTTCTCTCTCTCTCTCTCTCTCCGTTTCTCTCTCTCTCCGTTTCTCTCTCTCTGTCATCCTCAGTCCCATTAACCCTTTCTCTGCCAGGGAAGCTTGAAAAGCGATGCAGGTAAACCCTCCCCACTACTGGCATCTGGAATGGGCTACCGATTACATACATCTCCTGCACATATATTATATTGCATGCTGGTGTACTTATGCAACGGATCCTACAAATGCAGCTCCTGAGGCACAGGGTGAGCCGACACCATTATGGGAACGAGGTCCAGCCACTGGATAAGGACCCCAGCCACTGGATAAGGACCCCAGCCACTGGATAAGGATCCCAGCTAAAATTCCCCCAGGCCACTATAACCTGAGGCAGAGAAGCGGTGGTGTGATAGGGCTCAGACTTACAGCGTGTGTCCGCACACGTTGACCATCAGTTTCAGGGCAGGGTTGCGGTACTTGGTGGTTTTGCACCGTGGGCAGCCCTGGTCATCCATCTTCCCCAGCAGTTACCGGCCTCCCCTCACACGCCCGCCATGTTCCCCCGCCGTTATGGGCAACCTGTCCCTCAACTCAAGCGGCCCGCCGGGAACTACAAACCGCAGCACAATGGTTCCGCCTCCCCTCTGCTTCTCTGCAGTGCCTCGCAGGAAGCGTCCTGCTCACTCGGGTCTTGTTGGCATATTGTTCAGCCAAAGTATAAATGCATTGGGGGCCTACAACCATTTAACCATGTCATAAAAACGATCATTTTAAACATGTAAAACTTCTCCGAAATATAAAAACGACTTATTTAGACCCCTCCTCACCTGTGGTATTTTTATACATTTATTATTTTCATAGAATAATGTCACACAGTGATAAAAAAATACAACGTGTATATATAAACAGTGGGTAAGTTCCTATTTCTAGTTTTGTATTCACTCTGTCATTCATACAGAATCAAAAAGTGACAACAAAGCATTACATTAAACAATATATGAATAAATCAATGTTAGGCTGGGGCCATGGTGCTTTCGCCCGTGCAGTGGCGTGCGCAGCCGTGACGTCACCCGCTTGAAGCGGGTGCGTTTTTCGGCCATGGTACGCGCGCTGTGCGTGGGCGTGTCTAGGGGCGAGCCAGTGACGTCACAGAGCTGGTTCGCCCTCAATGGGCGAACCACTCACATGACCGGCCTGTCGCGCCAAGAAATCAATTTGAACTGATTTCTTGCGCCCGCACGCCACATGGACGCGAACACTGCCTTAAGGCAGTCTGTTCACGTCCGCACGGTCTGCGGTACCATGGCCCCAGCCTTAGAATGATAAGAATAAACCGCTGTATTTTGAGGTACCTTCCATTTAATTGGTCAATAAGCAGTCATTTATGTTTGTCTAACCACCACTGAATTAAAGGTCAAAGATACATAATCATATACCATGAGCATGATTCTAAGATTAAACACAATATTTAATGCAATGGCCATTGTTGTTAAATAATGAGCTAACATGGAAGAAGAGGCAAACAGAATTATAATGTCACACGAGCTCAAGTTTTATTTACGCAATAAATTGCACTCACAAAACATTTGTCTCTCACATTGTTCCAAAAAATGATGCAAATTTGTACGTCATTTTGACTCTGTCACTTGAATCAGCGATTTTGGGGGGTAGTTTTGGTTTATATCAAAGTTTGTGTCATTGGAATAGAGTAGGAGCAGGGTGACCAGATGTCCCGGTTTATCCGGGGCAGTCCCGTTTTTTAGGCCTCTGTCCCGACTTTTTGGGGTGTTGTCCCGTTTTCTATCCTGCTGGCCGCGCATGCGCAATCGGAACTTGGCGGCTGCTCATACGCATGCGTGATTGGCGTTTGCCTTGCCCTAAGGCCGGACCAGCAAGAAATCTGGTTTGGTCTCCTTGAATGACTTTATTAGTAAACTCACCCAGTGCATTCCCACCTTTGTCGAACAAACATTTTTGTTTATGTGTTTGCAATGCAGACACTATATTCTCAATACCAAAAACAAAAAGAGAAAACAGCGCAAGACCTCATAGTGTAGTATATATATATATATAGAGTTAAGTTATGGTGAGTAAAAAAAGTGACAAAAACCCTCCACAGGAAAGCAAATATGCAAATATAGCTGTATGCTCATCTGAATGTCTTAGGCAGGTCTGCAACCCCGCCTTTCCCCATTATCACCCAGCATACAGCACTTCCACTGCAGCAAGGGATTCTGGGAAATGACATGCAAATGAGCACACAGTGTCACTTTTTGCCTCAATAACCATTTTTAACATGGTTCCCTATAGGCTTAAGCTTGCTGCATGGTCACAGCTTTGAGCACAGCCAGGGTTAAGGTGCATACCATGTGGGTGGTTTTCTGGGTATGCACCTTAACCCTGGCTGTGCTCAAAGCTGTGACCATGCAGCAAGCTTAAGCCTATAGGGAACCATGTTAAAAATGGTTATTGAGGCAAAAAGTGACACTGTGTGCTCATTTGCATGTCATTTCCCAGAATCCCTTGCTGCAGTGGAAGTGCTGTATGCTGGGTGATAATGGGGAAAGGCGGGGTTGCAGACCTGCCTAAGACATTCAGATGAGCATACAGCTATATTTGCATATATATATATATATATAGTGAAACAGTTTCAGCAGGTGAGTATCGCACGTACATCAATCAATAATTATTTAGGCATGGCATGTTAGGGACATGTTACTACATCAGCAGCTATTCTACACCAGGGTGTGGGTAACCGGTGCATCAAAGAAAAGCAAGACCCCTTAATAAAGTGAATTCTTCCGTTAGGACCACTCCAATGACATTGTGAGCAACAATGAAACACCCTAATAAGGCTAAGGGACTAGTACCTAGTGCTAACCAGCACAATGAACAGTACATAAATTGTCCAATATGTATTGCCAGAGACGCGACGGACCTGACGTGACATCATCAGAAGTCTCCTCCAAGCCTGACACGTGGATTCAACGGAGCACCGGCATTTCTTTACACCGGTCAGAGTATTACTCTGCAAAGCCCCCTACATGTGCATCCACAGAGACTAAGAGGAAGCAGAGACAGTCACCTGGAGGACGAGGAATTCTGTCCCTTAACCCTGCAAGACCCCAAGCGATCTGGTGTAGAAGAGCTGCTGATGTGGTAGCATGTCCCTAACATGCCATGCCTAAATAATTATTGATTGATGCACGTGCGATACTCACCTGCTAGAACTGTTTCGCAATATATATATATATATATATATATATATATATATATATATATATACACACTACACTATGAGGTCTTGCGCTGTTTTTTGTTTTTGTTATTAGCGTTATGGTTTGCGGAGCCAATCCATGAAATCAGCAGCAGCAGCCTCATTCATTTCAATTGAATCACCAGGTTTTATATCATTTACTTGTTGATAATCACTAAGCACTATTTATGTCAAAAAAATTAACCACAATATCTCACTATATGGTGGAGTTTAAATATATGTATATACACTTATTTATGCATAATATATCACTACTTTGAGCGCGGTTTACGTTCACTTTTATACATTCACTATATTCTCAATGTTGTTTCTCAAAATCCTAATCTCTTTCAACAACCCAAATTGGATGATATTCTCAGGGGTTCAGTGAGGGATGGATTCTCCACGGTTTTAGTTACAGACCTACTCAAAGAGCATAGAGAAAACTATTTCAGATGCCTAGTTAACCGGGTGGAGTACGGACTTCCTGGATATTACTGATTGCGAGGACATGTTTAAGGGATGTAATAATGTCAAGAAATGTATCCTCTCAACTGATTTAAGAGAACTATATTTTAAGTTTCTACACAGGGCTTTCATTTCCCCATGGTATAGCATGTTCCATCTAAACTTAAAAAGCCAACTGCCCAAAGTGCAATCAATCAAGGGCAGATTTTGTACACTGTGTATGGATTGGCAGGAAAATAACAAAATTATTGAGCAAAGTAGTGGGATACATAAACATGGGTGTGTCCCCATCCTGCCATTATGCATCCGTTGGGTGGAGATGTGTCCTTGTGGCCAACCATTACACGTACTAAGAGCAATCTACTAGACTTGACACTCCTGCTGGGAAAGAAAAATAGGAGCCCACATCCCCACAACAATAGAAAAACATTTTACCACCCAATTCAAACCAAAGCTCAGGAAATTTTTGAACGGCCATTCGGCTATGCCCCAAAGCCTGAAGCATGAGCTGCGTTGGTAAACAACCCAAATCAATGTAAGAAATAAACTGATCATGCCAACACGGATGACTATTGGAAGAGTGTGAAAATTCCTCTGAGGCCCAAAATTCCAGGTCTTGTGACAACCTAACGGGCAACAGTTTATGTGCTGGCAAGAGAAATTCCATGGCTAAAGTGTCACATTAACCAAGAAACTTAACACCCACTGGTTTTTCCTCCGCTAAGGGGGTGTCAAAAAAATATTAAGCCAACAATTGAAAAGTAAGCAAAAAAACTCTCACCAACCCCACTGTGTAAAAAATCATCTAAATAATGATCACTCAGTCTAGAAAAGAGGCAAAAACTTGTGAAGGACAACCGATAGCCAAAGCATTTCTCAAAATAAAATAAACCTTTGTAATGAAAACCAAGCAAACGGAAACATTCTGGATGATTAGGTAACAGATGAAAGACTGATTGCACATCAGCCTCAGGCAGAAAAGTACCCTGTCCATACTACTGCACCAAGTCCTGGGTTTTTATTGACATTTACAAAGTCCCAGATAGGTACGACAGATGGTGGATGAGCCTACAAGAGCCTGTCTCCATTTTAGCGACCACACCAAGGGGAAGTACTCAAATGGAAAGGAATATGGTTCTCCAATTATACCCAAAGCCAATTCTTTATTCTATTTGTCATAAACATCATCCAATGCTCCTTGGCTGAATTATCAACCCATAAATAACCATGACAGTCTACTAAACGAATGCATAAACCCCAGTTATTAATCCAGCTTTCTCCTGATCTGGGTAAACCTTCAACCAAGACACTATGTCTTCAAATTTCATAGGGTCCTTGTGTTCCCCGATCAAGTTTCTTACACCAGAAGCATAGCTCCATCTGAAACCGCGCCAGGGTGAATGCCTGACACACACACCGAGCACTCGTACCGAAATCTTCGCATGTTCTGCCCCCTGCCGAAGGACTCATTATATTCCCAACATATTCCCTGCCTGAGAGCCGCTCACCCAGGCAATTTATTTGAGCCGATGGCTGCCTGGCACAGGGGCCAAGCAGCCAAGTCCCAAAGGCATAAGCATGTTTGATTCTCCCACTCGGATCGGCCTCAAGCCTCATTCTGGGTTTCTCCGGCAAATCCCTTGGAGCACACCGTTTAGCTAGCTTCCACGCTAGCGGGAAAATGAATTCTCAAGCTTAGATCTGGCCCCCTTTACATAGTTTACCCCGCTTGCATTGGAAAGCATGAAAAAGGGAGCGGTGACCAATCAGTGCGGATACTGTGTGTGGGCCAATCACAAAGCGAGGGCTGTCCTGTGATGGCCAATCAGAGTTGGAGGTGGAACAGGGGCTCGTTTAGGCTAGAGTGGGAACTTCAAACCGGCCAATTGGAACAGTGCCTATGGAACTGGGACCCAACATATGTTCCACTGGCAAGCCAAAAATCTCCCGCTGAGATAGGCACCTGACCATGGGAACAACACCCCTCAGGTCCTTTCTCCAACGCGTTTCACAACTGTAATGTGTTGCTTCATCCCTTGCAAAATGCATTGGAGAAAGAACCTGAGTAGTTTTGTCCCCGTTGGCGATCCTTACTAAGACTGGTGCACCCATGAGTGAGGTCACCGCAGCTGCAGTGCGGAAGTCCTTCCAGGCGGCACCACGGAGCAACCGCCACCACACACAGATAAGCCCTTTTCACTTATATACATTGTGAGTGCATTGCTATCCTTTTCTTTACTTGAATAAATGTGTTTAATTGTCTGTACCATGTGAGTTGCGTTTGTCTGCGCTTCTGTATTGTAGACTTTCCATGTTACCGTCTGGGATCTGAGGATTCTCTTACCCAGGAGCAGCATCAACACATCTACTAAAGACTAACATGTAATATCCTGGGAAACTGTGGGACTCCATTTTCCTATCACCTTGAGGACCTTAGGATTTAGACATTCTGTGATTTTATACTTTTCTTGGATTTTTTAAGAATTTTTTTGCGCCGTTTATTTTTCGAGACTTTATATGTTTTACACACTGTTTTCATTCACATTCATTTTTATACACAAAGGCCTCTATATTCCGTTGCCTATAGGTATATGGATCATTATTCATTTTTTTTAATCTATTGATTCCTTCTATTTGGTTTTGGAGCGCCTAACTTTCCCCTTACTATTTTACACACACATTATATCTCCGGAATTGATCACCGTCTGCATGGGATGTAAGACTCTCCCGAAATCAACCAGGTTTCCGAATGCTGCAACTTGAAGGCGCATTACCCAACCTCATGTGACCTCCACGCGTTTCGCACAGGCGTGCGTCAGAGGGTCACGTCGGGATGATTTCGAGAAGAGTCTTACATCTCACAGTGATCGATTCTGGACATTAACATCCACAAATCCCGTCGGCTATCTTCCTCATGTGCCCTGTGCGACCCGCTGACTCGACCCGCTGACTACTTGTGTTTTTATTCATTGTTATTTGTTATATGCATTATTTTATATGAATATGTGATTACTTTTTATATATGTTCAATACAATTTATTTTCATACTGATCCCTAGTGCTCTGTTTGCATTCTCTCGTTTTCTGGTTTTTGGGACCCCCCCTGGGAGATCTCTCTAGGGGGTATTTGGAGTGAAAACTAGAAAGAACAGACTACTCAGGATAACAGTAAAGTAGTATAGCGGGTGTTCCGCTACTGAGATATATAATCGAGGATAGCACATCAAGAGAGGGGAACAAGAACCCAAGTAAATTTCTAATAACGCACACAACCAAGGGTAAATATGTCTTATAATGAATGAATGCGCTTAATACTTAACATTTAATTAATAGAATTAAAAATAAGGCAACAATGAAAATAATGGTTTAAAACTAGGACGGTGGGGGAGGGGAAATGTTGTTAACAGGTCTGATAGGTAAGTAAGCTAAAATAGCTCAAAAAGGGGTGTGCCAGAGTTTGTTTCAGAAGAGGAAGGGGATGTGACGTTGTAAATGGTTGCTATAGAAACAAAAAATGCATGTTACATAATACATAAAAAATGTAATTCAGTTTTTTTTTGTTTTTTTTAATGCTACAAGTATTTTCTCATAGTACAGAACGATTTATTTAAAAAAAGACACGTGTAGGATATTGCTTGGTCTGCAGCTTTAAAACAGACCAATGTTTACCATGGCAGTGTAAAGAAAGATGTCTATTTCTCTCATGACCAGGGGAAGATCTGTGACCCAACAAACATCACCCGTTAAATTAGAGAAATCATTTGGTGTGGCCAGGTTCATTTTTTGGATGGTTGGATGATCCAACGCTTCATGCAGATACTCCACAGATAAGTGCTGGACAAAAAAAAAACAACGACATTTTAATGGAACAGTGTTGCTTTTTCAGCGAGACTCCCTTGAAGTCTGTATAAATCAGTAACACTAACTTCAAATCAGTGAGAGTTTACATATCTGACTGTAGCTGGTGCAGCTGTGACAATAGTTCCACGTGTCAGGAAGCAGCTGCTTTCACCTGCTAGAATTGTACATGCCCCCTGCAATTTAAAATCAGCAGTAAAACAGATATGGGGCACAGGAAGTAAATACGTGTACATGGTGCATACATACAGAGGCCGTGTAATGTGGCTTATTAATTATCCCTATACGCTTTTTTTTTTTTAAAGCTATTACTTTCTACTGTGGTTCTCATAAAAGAGAATACTGCAAAAGGTATTACACCTCCAGGACAGGAAACAGTTTGGCTATGTTTTCATGATAACAGATTGCAGTAACTGTGTTTGCTTCTCTGAATGTTCCTACTGCAACTCCCATTATTGAATACTTTTTCTATGAAAGCCAACTGGGAAACAATGTTTGAGAGAGTTTCAGTCTTGTTTAACATCAAAGACATTCATTTGAATGGAGCTAAACTCTTTCCCAGCACAGTAAATAGTTGGCATCTATCTATGGTGTGTAAACAGCTAATGCAATCACCATATTTAGAAGCATTACCTTCTCTTCTGTATGTACCGCAAAAATGTGGGTGACTAATCATTTAAAGAAATACCTTTTTTTTTTTTTAAATAAATTAATATTTCTTGCAATAAATATTTTTCGTTATGCAGAGCTTAAGTGTATGAATCACTGTACACAACATTTTAAAGGCGTAATTTGCTCACAAAAGCTAGTACTGGTATTAGAGTAGGATTTTAAAGAAGCTACTTTTACCAACAGGCCACCAGATGAACATCCTTTTATTTTATGTATAATGAATATTAGCTTATTTGAAAAACAATATGATCAGATTAAGCAATCAACAGAAATATTCAATTAATTGTACATCAATGTTCATAACATTTTGGAAAGGGAGAAGTAGCTCACTAAGTAAGGCTGTCTGAGTTTGAATTGGGGAACATGGTTCAATTCCCCGGGTCATCTCCTTGTGGCCTTGGGCAAGTCACTTTGCCTCAAAATCATAGTAAGCTTCTCTGAGCAGACACAATCTTGTGTTTGTAACAATCTTATGTGCTGCGCGCCGTGCGCTATACTGCAATTGTGACACGCTTTGCATTCCATTAGGGACTTATTATTAAATGCATAATTATGAGGCCTTGCACCTTCATATGGTAACATTGAATAATAATGTGTTTAGCAAATGTATTGATAAAACAGTAGATAGAGGACATCGTTTTGCATCTTACTTTGCTTCAAGGTCAACATCCTTAAAGCTGCAGTGCAAGCAATATCCTGCATGTGTGGGTTTTTTTTTAAATAAATCAGTTCTGTAGTAAGAAAAAATACTTTTAGCATTTTCCGTTTAAAAAACAACAACTTTGAAAGACCAATTTTCTTGTATTCTATTTTAACAAGCATGCTTGTTCCTATAGCAACCATTTACATTCCCCAGATTTAAAGATGTCGCCAAACTTTGACGATCAATAGACGGAGAACGAATTGACCGGCAGCTATGCAGTTCTTTAGGTAAGTAGAGATTGCACACATGAAACTATTGAAGTAAAAAAAAAAAAAAGTAAAAAACAAACGGGAGCCTGAACTGCAGCTTTAATGTTGTTTTGGTGATTTTTTTAAAGCTATTTTTGGTGAATTCTTAATGCAAAATCCAGGATTGTAGCATGCTCAACATTAAATTAATGTAAGACCTCCACAATTACAATGCATGAACTATTTACAGAGTTTTTTCTGCCAAACCACACAGTGTATACAGTAAGTGCACCAAAGAATATGAAGTAAACTTAACCACGAGCCCTTAAATAAATTAACCAATATGACTAATACTACAGTGAAAGTATATCATTAAGTGGCAATATCACATTAGATATACCACTCAAATATATGCTGCTTTGCACTTTTTTTTAAGGGGATGGTAAAGAATGGAATAGAAAAAGGGAGTACAAAAATAGAATTAACTAGCACTTACCCTGCCTAATATAATTCAGCTAGAGGTGCTATGATCCGGCATCTATTTATACATTTTGCTTTTGGTCTCGAAAAGTTTCTTCTTTAATGTATCAAAAAAGCAGCAATACAGAAAAAAGCAGCACACACAAGGAGAGGAAAAGTTAGCAGATACACACTTATACGTTCCAAGGCCCCCTGGTCCCTTCGTCAGGCTAGACAAGAGAGTAGAAATATGTGCCTGCGTACAATATATGAACATTAGTATAGACAGAATGTGTTTATTTAATAAAAAGGACAAACAGACGTTAAAGAAGGGAATGGAAAAAAATGGAAACAAAAATAGAAATATGGATTTGTGTACAACATAGAGTAGTGATTTTCACTGGGTTTTTTTTTTTTTTAGAGCTGCAGTAGTCTTTTAAAATTTCTTGTGACTCAATGGCACCCTTATAAATGCCTTCCCAGAACCCCCTTATATCCTATGTTTGCAAAAAAGCCATTGCTGTGGTAGTGACCATATATATATTTTTTAAATGAACAAACAGCTTTCTACAGAATATATCATTTTAATCATAAATTGTAGCATTTTTCAACAACCATATCGGCCCTTAACACATATTAATCATGTAACCCCTGGTAACCTCCTGTGAATCCCATGGGTGGAACACAGGTTAAAAAAATAAAATCGTGGATGTAGACAAACATGGGAATAAACAGTATGTGTTTGTATGTCATTTATGTTTTATTCTTGTATTTACCCCAACATTGTACTCCACTGCGGAATATGTTGGCGCAATAAAAATAAAACATAATAATTTAGTAGAGCTGAATCAAAAGTGGAGTATCATACGCAGGAGTGCATCAAGTGCGACTTAGCTTTTAGACAGCACTATACCTTGCATTTTAAAGCAGCAAGGAAAATTGAAGTGTAGAGGAGCGATAGGTATATTTAATAGAAGCTTTTGCCTTTTCACTCTATGTATGCCAGAACAAAGGTTTCCCACTGGAAAAGGATTTCAGTTCTTAGCCCGGGATTCACTAAGGAGTAACGCACCCCAATCTGAGGTTGCCATTGACTTAAATGGCAGTTCACACCAGATCGTGGTGTGATACCCCTCATCGGACTGAATCTCTCCCATAGTGTTGCTGAGAAAGCAAAGCCTAGTGGGAGAATATCATCATTTAGAAGCCTGGACATGAGAGAATCCTTTACCTTACAGGACATGAGCCCTAGACTCTCAACCAGCCTTCCCAGCTTTTCTAGCCGAGCAGCTTGAGAGAGAATGGAATGCTGCATCTCCAGTGACAGAAAGAGTTCAGTTTGGTCTCACATGCCCATTCATTATGCTCCAACTCTCCTTAGGTTTCAGCTATTATTTTGTCAGATAAACCGAATGCACAAGTACTGCTTGTTCAAACCTATAGAAGAAAACAATGTATAAATGGACATGTAGTCTCGTCCGCATTAACGCCAAAAGCCCACAGTGTGACAAAACTCAAAACAAAATGTGTATGTGATCAGTGAATATGGTGATGATGCTATTTGTATGCATTTTAACTTCATTTGTACACATGGACTAAAAAAAAAAAAAAAGAGGAAAAATAAAATATTGTTCAAAATACACAACATATCAGCTGACTAAGGAAATGCCCACATGGTGAATCTCACACATATACTTCACTTGAGGCTGTCTGATCCAAAGTTAGATTTTTTTTTTCCAAACTCAAATCTAATGTTTTATGCAGCCCCAACCCAAATCATTGAAACTACATAGCTTTTACACTACTGATTACATTAGCTGCATCTGATATATATTTTAACACATATGCCAAACCTGAAACAGATTGCAAACAGTATGCTATTAACCCTTAAGAGCAGACAGCGAGAAAAACTTTTGTAATAAAATAAGAACAAACTTAAGGGAACAGTGATGCTTTTTAATGGCTTATAACATTCAGGCATCAATTAGCCATCAACAGTAACATCCCTGTGCCCTGACTTTCCTCCTATTACAGCAGCCTCTCTTCCCTGTGCCTCAGACCACATGGAGGTGTTTAAATGACCTGTCCTCTAGACCATTTTTGATTGACGGTTTCCACGGCGACGGCGGCCGGGCTTGCATTCCAAAGGCCCCGCCCCCTCCTCCCCTCTCAGCCTCCCAATCGCCCCGCCCCCTCCTCCCCTCTCAGCCTCCCAATCGCCCAATGGTGCTGCTGCAGCCCAGGCCAGGGAAGGTTCCCTGCCACACTTTGCAGTTGTTGTAGTAGTATAGAGCCACGTTGGGAACCGAAAGCGATCCGTTTACACTGCAAGGGGAGAGGGGCGGAGCAAGAAAAAAAGAGGGGGGTAGCAAGAAAAAAAAAAGAGGGGGAGCAAGAAAAAAAAGTCGGGGAGCAAGAAAAAAAAAAGAGAGGGGGGGAGCAAAAAAAAAAAAAAAAGGGGGGGAGCAAGAAAAAAAGGGAGGGAGCAAGAAAAAAAAACAGAGAGGGGGGGCAAGAAAATAAAGAGGGGGGGAGCAAGAAAAAAAAAGGGGGGAGCAAGACAAAAAAAGGGGGGGGAGCAAGACAAAAAAGGGGGGGGAGCAAGACAAAAAAAGGGGGGGAGCAAGACAAAAAAAGGGGGGGAGCAAGACAAAAAAAGGGGGGGGAGCAAGACAAAAAAAGGGGGGGGGAGCAAGACAAAAAAAGGGGGGGGGGGCAAGACAAAAAAAGAGGGGGGGAGCAAGACAAAAAAAAGGGGGGGAGCAAGACAAAAAAAGGGGGGGAGCAAGACAAAAAAAAGGGGGGGGGAGCAAGACAAAAAAAAAGGGGGGGGAGCAAGACAAAAAAAGGGGGGGGGAGCAAGACAAAAAAAAAGGGGGGGGAGCAAGACAAAAAATAGGGGGGTGAGCAAGACAAAAAAAAGAGGGGGGTGAGCAAGATAAAAAAAAAGAGGGGGAGCAAGGGAGAGAGAGGGGAGCAAGGGAGAGAGAGGGGAGCAAGGGAGAGGGGGGAGCAGGGGAGAGAGAGAGGGGGGAGCAAGGGAGAGAGGGGGGAGCAAGGGAAAGAGAGAGGGGGGAGCAAGGGAGAGAGGGGGGAGCAAGGGAGAGAGGGGGGAGCAAGGGAGAGAGAGAGGGGGGAGCAAGGGAGAGAGAGAGGGGGAGCAAGGGAGAGAGAGAGGGGGGAGAAAGGGAGAGAGAGAGGGGGGAGAAAGGGAGAGAGAGAGGGGGAGAAAGGGAGAGAGAGGGGGGAGCAAGAGGGGAGAGAGAGGGGGGAGCAGGGGGGGGAGAGAGGGGGGAGCAGGGGGGGGGAGAGAGAGGGGGGAGCAGGGGGGGGGGAGAGAGAGGGGGGAGCAGGGGGGGGGAGAGAGAGGGGGGAGCAGGGGTGGGGGAGAGAGAGGGGGGAGCAGGGAAGGGGAGAGAGAGGGGGGAGCAGGGGGGGGAGAGAGAGGGGGGAGCAGGGGGGGGAGAGAGAGGGGGGGAGCAGGGGGGGGGAGAGAGAGGGGGAGCAGGGGGGGGGGAGAGAGAGGGGGGAGCAGGGGGGGGGAGAGAGAGGGGGGAGCAGGGGGGGAGAGAGAGGGGGGAGCAGGGGGGGGGAGAGAGAGGGGGGAGCAGGGGGGGGGAGAGAGAGGGGGAGCAGGGGGGGGGAGAGAGAGGGGGGAGCAGGGGGGGGGAGAGAGAGGGGGGAGCAGGGGGGGGGAGAGAGAGGGGGGAGCAGGGGGGGGGAGAGAGAGGGGGGAGCAAGGGGGGGGAGAGAGAGGGGGGAGCAGGGGGGGGGAGAGAGAGGGGGGAGCAGGGGGGGGAGAGAGAGGGGGGAGCAGGGGGGGGGAGAGAGAGGGGGAGCAGGGGGGGGGAGAGAGAGGGGGGAGCAGGGGGGGGGAGAGAGAGGGGGGAGCAGGGGGGGAGAGAGAGGGGGAGCAGGGGTGGGGGGAGCAGGGGGGGAGAGAGAGAGGGGGGAGCAGGGGGGGAGAGAGAGAGGGGAGAGCAGGGGGGAGAGAGAGAGGGGAGCAGGGGGGAGAGAGAGAGAGGGGAGAGCAGGGGGGAGAGAGAG
Organism: Ascaphus truei; assembly: GCF_040206685.1. Classification (NCBI taxonomy): domain Eukaryota; kingdom Metazoa; phylum Chordata; class Amphibia; order Anura; family Ascaphidae; genus Ascaphus; species Ascaphus truei. The sequence continues at coordinate 51,933,043 of NC_134491.1, read as the reverse complement.
AGGGGAGCAGGGGGGAGAGAGAGAGGGGAGCAGGGGAGAGAGAGAGGGGGGAGCAGGGGAGAGAGAGAGAGGGGAGAGAGAGAGGGGAGAGAGAGAGGAGAGCAAGGGAGAGAGAGAGGGAGCAAGGGAGAGAGAGAGGGGGGAGCAAGGGAGAGAGAGAGGGGGGGAGCAAGGGAGAGAGAGAGGGGGGAGCAAGGAGAGAGAGAGGGGGGAGCAAGGGAGAGAGAGAGGGGGGAGCAAGGGAGAGAGAGGGGGGAGCAAGGGAGAGAGAGAGAGGGGGGGAGCAAGGGAGAGAGAGAGGGGGGGAGCAAGGGAGAGAGAGAGGGGGGGGAGCAAGGGAGAGAGAGAGGGGGGGGAGCAAGGGACAGAGAGAGGGGGAGCAAGGTAGAGAAAGAGGGGGGAGCAAGGGAGAGAGAGAGGGGGGGGAGCAAGGGACAGAGAGAGGGGGAGCAAGGTAGAGAAAGAGGGGGGAGCAAGGGAGAGAGAGGGGGAGAGAGAGAGGGGGGGAGCAAGGGAGAGAGAGAAGGGGAGCAAGGGAGAGAGAGAGGGGGGGGAGAGAGAGGGGGGAAGCAAGGGAGAGAGAGGGGGGAGCAAGGGAGAGAGAGGGGGGGAGAGTGGAGAGAGGGGGGAGCAAGGAAGAGAGAGGGGGAGCAAGGAAGAGAGAGGGGGAGCAAGGAAGAGAGAGGGGGAGCAAGGAAGAGAGAGGGAGAGCGAGGTAGGGAGGAAGGGGGAGAGGGGGAAAAAATGTGGGACTACCTAATGATTTCTGCGTGTCCGCTGGAAACCTGATCGGCTCCGTGCAGCCGAAACCAGGAGGGGGTGTGGAGTGTAAGGGGGAGGAGGCGGAGGGGTGTGAGGTGGAGGGGGAGACACTTTTTTTTTTTTTTTTAGAAAAAAAAGAGGAGGGGGGTGGTGGGGGGGAAGAAAAAAGATGTCTTCCCCTTGCACCGGGACAGCCCATGCCAGAGAGATCAAGCAGGAAAATGTCCTGGAAGCCGCCGAGCCCCACCCGGCGGCGGCGCTAACCGCCCTGCAGCCCGCCGCCTACCCCATGGAACCCGGCGAAGTCATCAAAGGCGAGCTGTCCGGCGGCGGATCGTCCCCCCCCAGCACCACCACCACCGCCACCCTGGCGTTCTCCCGGAACACGTCGCCTGCGTGTGCGAAGCGCTGCAGCAAGGGGGGGACCTGGACCGGCTGGCCCGGTTCTTGTGGTCGCTGCCCCACGGCGAGTTGCTACGTGGCACCGAGAGCCTGCTGAAAGCCCGGGCGCTGGTGGCCTTCCACCAGGGCCGGTACCACGAGCTGTTCGGGCTGCTGGAGAGCCACAGCTTCCAGGCGGCCAGCCACGCCGCCCTGCAGGACCTGTGGTACCGGGCCCGGTACCGGGAGGCGGAGAAGGCCCGGGGCCGGCCGCTGGGGGCGGTGGATAAGTACCGGCTGCGCAGGAAGTTCCCCCTGCCCCGCACCATCTGGGACGGCGAGGAGACGGTGTACTGCTTCAAGGAGAAGTCGCGCAACGCGCTGAAGGAGTTGTACACCCGCAACCGCTACCCGTCGCCGGCGGCCAAGCGCAACCTGGCCAAGGTCACCGGGCTGTCGCTCACCCAGGTCAGCAACTGGTTCAAGAACCGCCGGCAGCGCGACAGGAACCCGTCGGAGGCGCAGTCGAAAAGGTGAGCGCAAACTTTTTTTTTTTTTTTTTTTTCCCCAGTGTTGTTAATGGTGCAAATATGGCGCTTTTTACTTCTCACCAGCCAGGGCAGCAAAGGTGGGGAGAGGGGGGGGGCAGGGCAGCAAAGGTGAGGAGAGAGAGGGGGACAGGGCAGCAAAGGTGGGGAGAGAGGGGGGGGCAGGGCCAGCAAAGGTGGGGAGAGAGGGGGGGCAGGGCAGCAAAGGTGGGGAGAGAGGGGGGGCAGGGCAGCAAAGGTGGGGAGAGAGGGGGGGGGCAGGGCAGCAAAGGTGGGGAGAGAGGGGGGGGCAGGGCAGCAAAGGTGGGGAGAGAGGGGGGGCAGGGCAGCAAAGGGTGGGGAGAGAGGGGGGGCAGGGCAGCAAAGGTGGGGAGAGAGGGGGGGCAGGGCAGCAAAGGGGGGAGAGAGAGGGGGGGGCAGGGCAGCAAAGGTGGGGAGAGAGGGGGGCAGGGCAGCAAAGGTGGGGAGAGAGGGGGGGCAGGGCGGGAGAGAGGGGGAGAGAGGGGGGGCAGGGCAGCAAAGGTGGGGAGAGAGGGGGGGCAGGGCAGCAAGGTTGGGGAGAGGGGGGGGGCAGGGCAGCAAAGGTGGGGAGAGAGGGGGGCAGGGCAGCAAAGGTGGGAGAGAGGGGGGGCAGGGCAGCAAAGGTGGGGAGGGGGGGAGAGAGGGGGGGGCAGGGCAGCAAAGGTGGGGAGAGAGGGGGGGCAGGGCAGCAAAGGTGGGGGAGAGGGGGGGCAGGGCAGCAAAGGTGGGGAGAGAGGGGGGGGCAGGGCAGCAAAGGTGGGGAGAGAGGGGGGGCAGGGCAGCAAAGGTGGGGAGAGAGGGGGGGGGCCAGGGCAGCAAAGGTGGGGGAGAGAGGGGGGGCAGGGCAGCAAGGTGGGGGAGAGAGGGGGGGCAGGGCGGGAGAGAGGGGGAGAGAGGGGGGGCAGGG
>NC_134491.1:51879715-51930224 GCF_040206685.1 Ascaphus truei | reverse complement strand
CCAGTATTTTCCTTCCTCCCCCCCCACCCCCATATTTTCCTTCCCCCCCCCACATCCATATTTTCCTTCCCCCCCCACCCCATATTTTCCTTCCCCCCACCACCCCATATTTTCCTTACCCCCAGCCCCCACCCCATATTTTCCTTCCCCCCACACCCCATATTTTCCTTCCCCCCCCATCCCCATATTTTCCTTCCCCCCCCTCTCCCATATTTTCCTTCCCCCCCACCCCCATATTTTCCCCGCCCATATTTTCCTTTTCCCCCTCATTATTTTCCTTTTCCCCCCATATTTTCCTTTTCCCCCCCATATTTTCCTTTTCCCCCCCATATTTTCCTTTTCCCCCCCATATTTTCCTTTCCCTCCCCCCCATATTTTCCTTTTCCCCCCCATATATTTTCCTTTCTCACCCCATATTTTCCTTTCCCCCCCCATATTTTCCTTTCTCCCCCCCCATATTTTCCTTTCCCCCCATATTTTCCTTTTCCCCCCATATTTTCCTTTTCCCCCCCATATTCCTTTCCCCCCCATATTATCCTTTTCCCCCTCCATATTTTTCCTTTTCCCCCCCATATTTTCCTTTTCCCCCCCCGCATATTTTCCTTTCCCTCCCCATATTTTCCTTTCCCCCCCCCACTCTTTCCTCTCCCCCCCCACTCTTTCCTCCCCCCCCCACTCTTTCCCCCAACCCATATTTCTTTCCCCCCCATATTTTCTTTCCTCCCGCCTTTCCCCCCCCACCTTTCCCCCCCCATATTTTCCCCTTCTATGAGGGGAGTTGGGTTTATTTATTGGGATGCCTGACATGGCCCCTCCGCTGCCAGGGGGCTGCAGGGCCTGTGGCTGGAACAGATGTGACTTTGTTTGCCTGGGCTGCCAGGCTTCCCGGGATGGTTTGTTTTCTGCACAAGGCTCCAGCACTGGCCTGTTCCTTTCTGCTGTGCACCCGCCCTGCGCCGCTCACAAATTTTGAGGATAAGATAAACCCTTTTAACAGCCCAATCTGAAATATTTGTATATTATATATTTTTTAGTAAGAGCACCTTCATGTCCATCTCCAGTCCTGGGAACGCTTGTGTGTTTTTTTTCTTGGTCATGCTCTAGTTAATAACACTTTGATTCTGCAGTGTGTTGTTTATAACTTCTAGGATAAGTCTATTTGCAGATGATTATTGGGGTGTCTATTTAACTCCCTGTGCTGAAGAGACACAGCAGAATTTGCAGACAGACTAAATGAGCCAGTTCTTTCCTTTTTATTACCCTGGATTTGTGTAATGTTTAATCACTGCAGTGCTGGAGGCCTTTGCAGTATCTTGTATATTTAATGCTGTTTGGGTGAGGTTCAGAGTTGCAATGACCCTGCAGGACTTTCCAGCAGTGCAGGGGTTAGCAGGATCGCTTATCTATTTGGTCAGAGGCCTGACCGGTTTTGGCTGCCAGGTGGAGGTGACCTCTTCCCCCCGACACAAGGCCGGGCCCTTCCCTTCTATTCCTTTCTTTTCATTCTTCTCCTCCTATTTGCAGCACTTAACAGAACTTGCCCTAAGGCATTTTTTTTCCTTGAAAGGCGCGAATATGCTGAACTAGTATTTTGTAAGCAAATTTACAGGCTAACATCTGCAAACTGAGGCAGAGGAGATCTCGTTATCCCAGGATTGCGTTACATACAATAGTTGATAGTAAGAACAATAGCTGGACATGCCTCGCTTTAGCTGTATCCTTTTCAGGATACATTTTATTTATCTAAATCGATTTTATTTTCTTTGTGTGTACACACACCCATGATTAAATTTAATGACCAAAGTAACGAGAACATTTTATTTTCACATAACAAAATATATACTAAACACAGATTACAGTATAAACCATTATTTATACGTGTGTAAAAAAATATATATAGAAATTATATATAATTTCTTTTTTATTATATATATATATATTTTTTTTTTAAATGATATATTACGACGGGCGATTCAGCTGCGTTTCTCTGTCACTAGACTGAACCGTGACGGCTTTTAAAATATTCATGGGCATGAAATGTGTTGTATTTGCATGGTACGTTTTGATATCTAATGACTTCATTACAGCACGTTCTGAAAATGTTTAGTGCGATAATGCTGCTCGCACATTATACTAATCACATTTGATATTCTCTTTATTAAGGTTAACCATTGGACACTCTTTGATAAAATACAGTGACTATTCACTTCAAGTTGGTGTCTCACGTTTTGTAGACAATGTCCTATGGGTTTCACGTTTATGGCGAGCAGCCTTACTAATGTGGGGGAGGGTGGACTGATGGGGATGACGGGCACCATTTCTTTGTGAAGGTCTAACATAGGGCTGGGCAATATACAGATATGATTGTAATATCATTTGTGATAATAAAGAATAAGTTAATATTTAACATTTACTAATATTTTAATACCCATCGGCTTTGAGGACATGCAGGTTAAAATACACAAGCTTTACAGATCTGCCAAAGGATTTTAGCACCCCTTTTAACACTCTACCCCATGGAGATTGCTTTGTGTTCCTCTCCCCCCCCCCTCAATTTAAATGCCATCCACTTACCTCTCGGGTGTTCAGGAATAAGGGTCGATAAGGCAGTTTTGTTTTTATTTTAAAGTGTGATTAATTTAATTTAAAAAAAAATTAAACACTTAATTGGTCATAACTTTTTTTTTTTTTGCTAATTTTTCAAATTAATGGTCTTTCCAGAAGATATTTATTGTGAGATGTCGTCATCATGGCGATTTTTTTTATTTTCTTGATATTTATATTGGGGAGAATTTTTCTTTATGTCTTGCCCTTACCTATCCTGCAAGTTCCTGGTTCACTTAACACCTCCCCCCCACTACACTGTCCCTTCCTCCTGTCTCTCTCCTCCAACCCCCCCAAACCCACACACACACACACAAACCCATTCACACCTTGGGGGCATTTCAGTCTATTCCACAGTCAAATTGTAAGCTTGTCAGACCAGGAACTTGCCCATTTAACAGTACTTAAGTTCACGTTTTCTATCATTATCCCATTATTACACGGTTGAAATATGTTGATAGTTTATTTCTGAATGTTGGAGCAGATCTGTTTGAATGTTTTGTACTAGCAGTTGTTCTAGAGCCGTGAGCGTTGCTTGTTAACAAATGTTATTAGCCATTTGCTCATTACAGCTAGCATACAAGAATGGCTCAAGTACATACCAAATGGCTCATTTTTTGCTCTTTTATGTGTTTTTGTCTCATGTTTCACACCAGCTGAAGGGTTCATTAAGTGCACCACAGAAGGTTTTATTCAATCAGTAATTTGTGTTTAAGAAACCATTGCTCTTTTTTATTTTTATTTTTAATGATTCCTATCTTAGTCCTTGCATTGATGTAGATAAGTTATTGTATGATTGACTAAGAACTTTAAACATTTTTTTTTTGTGTGTTTTTTTTTTCTGTTAGTGAATCTGATGGAAATCACAGCACTGAAGATGAATCAAGCAAAGGCCAGGATGATTTATCCCCCCATCCTCTCTCCAACTCATCGGATGGTGTTTCCAACTTAAATCTTTCTAGCCACGCTGATGCAGTATATATGCAGCAGATCGGAAACAAAATATCTTTAAGTTCTTCCGGAGTGTTGTTGAATGGAAACTTGGTCTCTACAAATTCTCAGCCCGTCTTCCTAAATGGAGGCTCCTTTATCCAGGGACCCAATGGAGTTCTTCTCAATGGCTTAAATATGGCAAATTCGCAGACTGTGACTTTGAATCCGCAAAAAATGGCTTCAACTATTGGAAACAATGGTGCATCAAATGTTGAGATCATGGTATCTGCCACAGATGAAGTGAAAGATTTCAAGATTCTGCAGGCTGGAATGACCGATTCCCCAGCAACATACAGTGCACATTTACCATCTACCTACCCCGGGTTGATACCGGCATCAGAGGTCAAAAGTGAAAACCTTCACCCAGTCACCTCTCATGACGGAGGAACTGTAGTTACTTTCACAACCCCCATACAAATAAACCCATATGGCATCGTTCAGATCCCGAATTCAGGAACAAATGGTCAACTGATTAATGGAAGTATTGGGTTTTCCACACTCCAGCTGCCTTCGGTGGCGGTTTCACAAGGTAATTGTCTTTCTGGAAAAAGCATTCTTTTTGCACAAGCCATTGTACTCTGAAGTGTGTGTGTGTGTGTGTGTGTGTGTGTGTGTGTGTGTGTGTGTGTGTGTGTGTGTGTGTGTGTGTGTGTGTGTGTGTGTGTGTGTGTGTGTGTGTGTGTGTGTGATATATAGCTAGATATAGATTTATTATTTTTTTTGGTCCGTCTTGCTGCTGGGTATACAAGAAATATCCTTTACTCGCTAAAGGTGCATCAGTAAATTGGGTAGGAAGTAACCAAGCTTTTCCCAAATGCGGAATCCCAGTGTGTGTGGTTGGTTGCATTTTCTTGACGGGTACAAATGCATAAGTGGGGATTTCTAACAGTTTAATAGAGCATTTTGAGTAAACCTATTTTTTTGGGGGGGGTGGGGGGAGGGTTAGAATTGCACTGGAATGTGGGAAAGAGAGATGTGGGCTTTTTTAGGAGCGTTACACCAGCAAAACAGACACGTGCCATTCCTGTGGTATTTTTTTTTCTAATAGTGGCCAATACATACATGCGTAGTTATGTAAGGCCATTAGGTGTAATAATACAGCTATGCACCTCCCCTTTTATTTATTTCATTATTTTTAAATACAGCCCAGCTGTTCTGCCCAGAACTATAAATAGGACAACGGTACAGGAATGAATAATCCCGACCCAAGATGCTTACAGTCCCGTTTTTGTGGTTTCTTCCAAGATACAGGAATAACGGTGATGCGAGTCATTTAAAATTGGGTTTTTCCCAATTTTTGATTGTGACAAGATTCTCAACTCCAGTCCTCAAGACGCCCCTCCCCCCCCCCCCCCAGGTTTTCAGGACACCCCAGCTTCAGCACAGGTGGCTCAGTCAAATAGACTGAGCCACCTGTGCTGAAGCAGGGATATCTTGAAAACCTGACCTGTTCGGAGGGGGGATCTTGATGACCGGAGTTGAGATCTCCCTGTCTGTTAACAATGTAACGCTTGTACAAAACAAATACAGTATATAGTACAACAAAGCGAATGTAGAATGCATGACAACGTTTACTGAGAAATGATTACACATACAATTTGCCGTGTTTGAGGTAAACCTATACATAAACTTCTTTAACCCCGGCTGTGCTGAAAAGCGGTGTCAGAAGATTATAGGCCTCCATGTTAACATACACTTGAAGTATAAGGTGACACTGTTGTGTGCTCATTTGCATATCATCTCCCAGAATCCCTGGCTGCAGTGGAAGCACTGTATGCTAAGACAGTGAGACATGTGAATGTATTCACAAGTGATATTTTTAATTGAGGTAAATATGACTTTCAGTATCAAAGTAAAATAATACATGTTTCTGCATTCAGTAGCGCAATATAAAACGCTTAAACCCTTATTAGCAAATAATAATAATAATAATCGGTGGTTCATACAAACACTTAGATGGTTGTAAATTTGGTAAGCTTGGTGATATAAAACTATTGTGTATGATGTGGTCTTCTAAAACCAAAACGTCAGACTCCTAGAAACCTTTCAATTATTGATGGAAGGATATTTATTGCATTCTTTGTTGGAGACCTCACCGATTTGTTCTGTGGCTAATACTGTACACCACATCACCATGGTTTACAAACCCATATATTAGGGTCTCTGTAACACTTATGTGGGGAAATAAACTGCATTCAATGATTATACACATTCTGGGCTACTGCAAGTGAGACAAGAAGTCTGAACACAAGTGATATTCAGCAGTTTGTTTCGAAGACTTGGCAAACGGCCTTGGGGAGAAAAACCAGGATGCAAACACAAGTGCTAATTACCTCTAACAGGGGAGTGTTTGCATATTTCAGGAAGATGTTTCAGCAACATGTTTCAGGTAAGAAGACTGATTTCTTTTAAATTCACACTTTAAAAAAAAAAAAATGACATTTTAAAATGCAAGATTTTTTTTGTTCTATGTTTGTTTTCCACCTTCCTGTTTCCATCAATTTTGCCCTCCGTGCCAGTAGGCCATATCTTGTCTTTAGAATGGACAAATGATTTGCCAGGCTCAGATGAGGTCACTCGGTTCACTTCTTCCAGCTCCTTTGCAGTAGCTCAGTTGTCTCCAGGACCCAGGGCTTCCAGACATGACCCGTACATGTGCCACGTGTAAGTATCTTAGGAAGAAAATCACAGGAGTTGTATGTAATCTTACATTTGTGAACAACATTTCAAGATGTATTTTGAAATTGATTTAATTTATCTTCCATAGGAAATGCAAAGACACATGTGTCCAGTGCTCCAATACACTCCACAGGGGACCACATGAACGTCCATTGGAAAATCTCATCCCAGGCTATGGGTTTGAATGAAACCAATGTTCAAAATAGATTTCTGCATAACCTCAAATCGGACAATGCTAAAGGTGCCTATAAGAAGATCAATCAAGCAAACACAGATGCACACAATGCTTCTTTCTTATCCTGCATCTACGCACCAGCTCAGCATACGTTGGGTGCAACTAGTTTCAAGAAATCCAGTTTACCTGCTTTCAAGGTAGAAAAACCTGAGGATAAACAAACTACAGATAATCCAGATACCAGCTTCCCAGTGAGCTCTGATAGATTTAACCCAGTCCATCTGGGTACGGAAGAAGCATCAACAAATTGTTCGTCCACAGAAGACTCCACACTTCCAGAGTTGGATTCTTACTCGGGTAGTAGTGAATCTTTCCCTTTGCCACAGCAGACGTTGCGGATAAAGAAGAAAACCGGAAGCCGCTCTGCGCGATTATCGAAGTCTTCCCACTGTGGGAATCTTGCTTACTGGACACAAATGAAGCAGAATCGCGCACAAATTCAGCAAGAGCAGATTGTAGGACAGATGTCTCGTGTCAATGAGCGTCTGAAGGATCTTTATGAACTCCAGGGTACAATGGCTACCGACATGCGGGGGCTGCGCAGTGAGATGGCAAACATCGGTCTCGTACTAGGAAAGATGTTGGCGGTTCTTGAGAAATCTGCTGGCACTAACTTGGATTCTCCAGCCGCAGGAAATACAGCACCTGAGGCAATCGGATAATGAAGACGCTATCCCTGTTCAATACTTCTTTCAATGGAAATGACAATAGGCAGATCCTAAGAGAATCTGGACCATTATCCATGCATTTGAATCTGTCTGCGTTTTTGTTTTTATATGCATATGTAATAAATCAATTTAGTTCTTGTGCGTCTTGGCAAATATTGTGTATTTTTATTTATTTGCTAAAAATGACTTGATAAACGTAACTGACAATTCTTCATTGCATGTTTAACAGCAGGGGAATTTATCCTGTCCCATGATTGGTTATTAATATGCCAGGTTATAGGAGAAGATACTCTTTTATAACAGACATGCCATCTTAGTCATATTTTCGGAGAGTTTTGGGGACAACAGTGAAGTCATTAATTGCTTTCCAGGCTTCCTTGAAAATTCGAGTTTTAATTGAGCCTGGAAAAAATAGGGAGTCTATCAGACTGAGGAGCACCGTATAAACCTCCCAGACACATTCTAAAAGTTAAACTTCAATTAATTCTTAAACAGAAAAATATAATGTTGCATGTCAAGACAAAACACCCAGATAAGTGTCGTCACACATCTACACACAAGACCATTCCAAAGTATATAAATATAAACAACAAATTCTGTTTATTCTTATTTTAGTGGCACTCCACCATAAATGTGCTACATATACACAGACGAAAGGGGAAAAAGTAAAAATGTACTAGTTCATCTGTAGAAGAGAACGTCCTACCAAGGAGTCCAGATATACAATGATATTCCAAAATCTTCAGTCCAACTACAGCGAGCGGACAAAATCTAAATTTGAAACCATGAAACTGGCAGGTGCAGCCCAGAGGTAGAGTACAAAGGTACTGTAGGTGTAGGATACCTATCCGTTCCAAAAAGCACTGCGTGTTCCGTCTTGCTGTAAATGAGGGTCCTCCCCATGGCACCAGTGAGTGACACGCCATGCCGGTCTGGCCTTCAAGAAGTAAATCGCCTCTTGAGTACATGTCGCTTTTGCTGTTGGTTTCAGTGCAGACAGCGTACTATCTTCCATGGGAGTGTTTCAAAGACGCGCACACCATAGCGAGGCTCTTCCAGACAGCGGGTTCTGTGCGGAGCGAGCGTTTTTCTCTCACAGACTGGAATTGTTACCAGAGGCGTGCGCACACACGAGAATCTCGCCTAATGTACTTGACTTGCGCAAATATCAGACATCTACCGATTTTGTTCCTAGAAGTCTTATGCATGTCCCCAACCCCAACGTGCGTTTCGCCCCCCTTAGGACATGGGGCTGTGGGGTATTGACCTGTCCGGTATCATATCCTGTGTTTTCATAGTGTTCAGTAGACTGGAAGTGAGCCAGAAATATTCACAGTAAAAAAACATTTACTTGCACATAAAAAAAATTGTGAAAACGACAAAAACATCTCAAAACATCATTGCAAACTTTATTTTTGAAACGGATAAGTATCCTATAGCATCTCTCCATTCTGGTGACCTCTGGACTGCACTTGGTCATTTCATTGTTTCGGATTTATATTTTGTCCGCTGTGTAGTTGGACTGACAATTTTGGAATTTCATTGTATATCTGGACTCATGAAGTAGTAAATTTAGCTTTTTCCCTTTTAGTATACATGTATATTTGTTGATTTTGTGTGTGTGTTTTGGAGGTGTGACGACACTTATCTGGGCGTTTTTTTTTTCTTCTTTGGATGCAACCTTACTTTTTTTTTTTATTTAAGAATTAATTAATAAATGACTTGACATCCTAGGAGGTTTCTGGAGTGCTCTCCTTCAGTCTGCCCCCTTATTTTTAATTATTTTTTTTAATGGAGCCTAGACGATTGGAAATAAGAATGTTGGTGAATACAGAGTTCCAGAACCACAGGGCAATATGTTCGATGAATGGCATGATCGTAAATACCATTTTTGCTGATAAACAGATTTCAAGTGATTGGATGTAGGTTCGGGGGAACATCAAATGGTCAGCAGGAGGCCAGCGGAGGTATAAACAAAACTATTAAAATTAGAGTTTTACAAATGGAAAGAAGGAAGGGAGGGAGTGGCAAAAGAATGATGTTGCTATGGGTATAGCTAGGTATGATCACCTCTTCTATAATATTTTTGCATGTAAACTAAATCTGTCAAGTATTCTTACTTTTTATTTTTTTTGCTCTAATTTTGTCTAGCATAAGTTCTGGAAGTGCCTTTTAAAAAGGAGTGATGTGGTGCCAGATTTTAGGAAATTCCAAACCTGTTACACCTTGGGCCAAAGCACTTTGGACCGAATTTAAAGCTGCAGACCAAGCAATATCCTACACTTCTTTTTTTTTTTTTTCAATAAATCAGTTCTGTACTATGAGAAAATACTTTTTTTTAGTGACCAGTCCTCCAACCCTGATGGGGCCCACTACCAGTTGATATGAAACCTTTTTATATCACGTAATTGTCTGAGATTTTGTTGTTGTTTGATTTAAAGTAATTTTTGGTGGTTAAACATGAAGTTTAATTAGTGCTTATCTGTTAACTCTTTGTAATGACACTTCAAAAAAAGAAAATCAGTTTTTACATGCATCTGTTATCTGTTACCAAAATCGTGGGTAGTCTATTTAAGGGGGTTCAACCGTAAATTCTGTGGCAAGATGTAAGATGTCTCTTGCTTTGTGTTCTAGTAGAAGTGTGTGTGTGTGTGTGTGTGTGTGTGTTTAAGCGATGTTAACAAACTATTTGTGCTAGTGGCTTATACCCAATTGGCACGGAGTGCAGTATTAAAGTAGAAGTCGCTGAAAATCTTAATCCTATATTCATAAAAATAGTGCTCACATTATAATAAAACACAATTTGTAAAGGACACCGGTGTATGCAAAAAAAATAATTTTTTGGTGCACACCAGTATTTTGTGTGTTTTTTTTTAATAAATCGATTGTGTTTCAATAATATAGCACAGCAGGCATATATTTATAAGGCTCCAAGTTAAAATGGATTAGAAGCAAAAAGTATCACTACATCACCCAGAATCCCTAGCTGCAGTGGAAGCACTGTATGCTTAGAGATGGGGGTGAAAAAGCAGAGTTGCAGACCTGTCTGATACATGTCAATGTGCTCACAAGTGATATATTTATTGGCAATAATCTAATTACAATATTAACTGCCCAATATTGAGAATATTTTGTCACAAAATAAATATCCACCCCTCCCCCCCCAAAAAAATATATAGTAGTACATTCTATATAAATGCATCTTTTTATGGTTTTATGGGAGGGGTGTGGGGGGGAGTTGCAAAGCATATGAGACAGAGCATTAAAAAAAAGTGTGTGTGTGTGTGTGTGTGTGTGTGTGTGTGTGTGTTTAAAACCACATTTTCTCTAAAGGGAATAGGGACGGGAAAGGTTAAATGGGTTAATTTAGGATTAACATTTTAGAATCGTTATAATCCAAAAAAGTAGTACAATAAAGTTCATAATAATAAGATAGATCTACAATATAGTGACGTACAACATGGGGGCTCAGAAAATCAACACTCCGAGGAGGAGCTTTGTGAAGTTTACAGGGTGACCACTTATATTTCTAAGTATTAATCCTAGGGGTCCCAGACTTTGTAAAAGGAGTTGCTTGCGATGTTTAGAGAAGGCTGTGAGTTTTTCCATCACCGTTAATGTGTGGATCTTTTGGATAATCACATTTTAGGGATGGAGTTGCCTGTTTTTTTCCCAAGCTGCTGAGATATAGCACTGATCTGCTGTTAGAATGTGCGGGCTCTGTTTTTTAGAGGTTTGGACAATAAGAACGACCGGTCTAGACCTTGGGTGGGCTACTCCAGTCCTCAAGGGCCACCTAAATCGAAGACAGCCACCTGTGCTGAAGCAGGGATCTCCTGAAACCCTGACTTGGTGGCCCTTGAGCACTGAAGTTGCCCTCCCCTAGTCTAGATTCATTTTGATATTTAGAACTGATTCCGTTAAATCATGAATCTTGACCCACAATCTGACAAATGTGAATCATATCTCCTATTTGTCCACTATTTCTCCAGCATTTATCAGAGGAACTTGGATAAATAATAATTTCTTATGAGTTGGGTACTATCTAAGCAAGATTATATAGGCACTCTTTATTGGTGGTACATATCAAGGTTTTTGCTGCGAATTCCCAGATATCTTCCCAGTCCACGGGTGACCTTTCCAGAAGATCTGGAGATCTTCCAGCTCATGACCAGATGGGAGGAAGATCTCCATACGAAACTAGTACTTGATGTAGAGATTATACCAAACCCATGTGATCTCGTTTACTCTTACATAGATATTCAAACACCGTGTAGAACTGAGCAATTTTTTTAAAGCAGAAACACGGTTACATGTGTATTTATTTATTTTTGAGACTTCTTCATTTTTGTTTTATAGCATTATTGCCGTGAGCAGCATATGGTGCACACCACCTTAGGTGGGGTTTCTGCAGTTCCTCGAGGACCTGACCGGTCATCAAATACTATTTGTTTAGCATTCTTGGCTCTGTCCATATTATTATTATTTTTTTAACAATATTTTGTAATTTTTTTTGTTTTCTAGGTAACCTTTCAGTGACTCCTTGTACTTCAGATGGAGGAACGTTTACAAGTGACACTATCACCTGCGGGGAGCAAGGCAAGGTCTTCCTCAGCTCTCTCCCTCCCAGCACAGTGGTTTATACCGTTCCGCATTCTATTAAACAAGACGGACTGGAAAGAAGCCTCGTGTTTTCTCAGTTAATGCCCGTCAATCAGAGCACAACACAACTAAATCTCAGCATGCCTTCAGATGACACTCTGCAGTCTGTTGCTGCTTCCTTAATAAATGGAACTCAAGCACAGAATTTCTCTCTCTCTCACCCTACTTTAGTAACTGCTACAGGACACTTTACATCCATTGCTGGGGGCCAGTCTATAGCTCTTGACCAGCCTATTCCTGCAACAAGCACATCAAACTTGATCGCCACTAGTAATGCAAACTTTGCCTCTCTTCAGAACTGTCACTACATTGCTGCCCAAGACATAATGTCCATTTCTGCTGCCCAGTCTTCTCTCGGGGAAGCCGTTTTGGCAACCGGCAATAATACCCATCACCCTGCCGCCCAAGTCCACCCGGATTTTAGCAGCCAGCACAATCTGGTTCTTCAGCCCGTGCCCAACTCAAAAGAGAATTACTTATCCATTTCACAGAACTCAATAAGCGGGAGTGTAATGTTGTTGGATGCTAAATCAAAGTATGTCCTGAGTAACATGGTCAGCACAGACTGCGAAGAGCTTGAAACGGGCAAAAAAGAATTGGCCAAGCTTCAAAATGTTCAGATGGATGAAGACATGCAAGATCTATAATTATTTTTTAAGAACTTCTTAGCACGATATACTTGCAAGTGTTTTTTTTTTTTTTCGTTTTCATTCAGATTATAGGTTTGAAATGTTCTGTTGAATTCTCTTTTAATAATAATAATGGCACTGGTTTTTGCATTAACAAATGTACCCTTTTGTCAGAGATGGGTATAAAAGGGAACATGGAAAGCCGAAAGAACCTAGGTTTGTCGTATGAAATATAAACGGTATGTTAAGGGTAAGTGGCACAGGTACTAAAGAAACAACACTTTTTGGGTTATGCTGGAAATGTACATTAAATCCTTAAACTACACTAATGAGTGGTCATTTTGAGCTCGGAAAGGTTTGTTTTTCCTCACATGCCACGGTCTCCTGTTTGATTTTTGTTAATGAAAAGCGACGAATCATAATGTTACTTTTGAGCAATGGCTTTATTTTGTAGTAATCTGTAGCTGGATTGAGAATGTTCTTACTAATATTTACCAGCTTGATTGTAAAAATTACAATGTAAAATATGGAATGTAGAGAATCTGTTACATAACAAAAAAGGAATAATTATTGTATGCAAACTTTTTTTGTTTCTAGTAACCAGTAATATACAACGTATATACAAGATGCAGACACTTTTTTTTTTTAGGGTTATATACAGCTTTTCAGAGCTGGAGGGATAAAAGTTCAGCAATATTTTTTTTATTTTTGAACTATTTTAACCGAAAACATCTGAGAAATACTAGACTAATGACACTAAACCCCCAAATTATTTTCATGGTGCATCCTTGTGTTATGTTATTACAACTTGGCATTTTTAATAATCTCCAAGTATTTAGTTTATTCTGTAAATTTCCTTGTGCCTTTTTGCCTGTTTGGCCGTTGATTTGTAGCAAAGCACATTGTAAAGATAAAGGGTGAAACCTTTGCTTACATCTGTGTTTGGAAGTCTCTAAAGTGTACCTTCTTTTTTTTCTTTTTTTTCCCCACAATTGTCCTATTCTGAAAGTATGACTTATTGTACGTTTTTGTAAATGTTAAGCACACAAAAGTGAACCCGTCGGCAAAAAAAAAAGTATGTGTTTTAAAGGGAAAGACAATCAAGCTTAGACATTTTATACACAAGATTTCTTTTTAATTCCATGAATCAATACTGTTACAAATGAATTTCTTTCCGACAGATTAAACACTACATGTGTATGAATTGTTTTTGCACTAAGCTACCATTTTAACTGGATAACAAGTTGTTTCTTTTTACTATTGCATGGAAGCTGCATTAACAAATATATAATTAGATGCAAATATGCTATTTATAGTTAAAGCCTTTGCTAATAACTAAGGGAAAATGCAGATGTGGATATTTTTTTCCTGTATTTTTTTTTCTTCTTACGCTAATGAATTTTCCGAAAGTTTACCAGCTTTTTTGTTTGAAAGGTTTACCCCCTACTGTGTGTTTTTGTTTTGTTGGATGGGGTGTTCACTTTTATTTTCTTTTTTTTTTAATTTTTTTTTTATTATCTCATAGCTTATAAAAAAATGCAAATCCATCCTCCTTTCTTCCAGAAAATTTCTGGCTTGGTATTAAGTTGTTTTTGTTTGTTTTTTAAACCATATATAAAAATTACATTGCATGTCTAATATCTGGCCTCTATTTTTTGATTTTAAGCAGAAATCTTTGCATGTTTTTTTTTTCATTTTATTTATTTTTATTTTCTCCTATTGTGCCTTAAGATTAAGATTAGAAATAATGAAAACACATCTGATAGTAAAGCAGACGTTGATAGCGCATTTCTAGGGAATGATACCAACCTCCGTGTCACAAAACATTTCTATGCTTAGTTACGCAACCAAAGAGGTCTCATGTATGTTTTTGTTTTCATTGTACTGTAATAGGGATTTATGCCTGGACAAGTTTTATTGTATTCTGAAATGATGTGAACTTATTTTTCTAAACACTATACTGAATAAACTTTTATATTTATACACTTTTGTTGTCTTTCGAGGTCTGTAATGCTTATTTAATGTATCATTAGTAAATCGTGTAATATTCAGGTTTAGCAGAAGGGTGAATGTTCAACATTGGACTAAGCTTGTGTTCTTATTATGGTAACCTTTTATTCTTCGTGGCTTTAAGCCTCGTCAGATTTATTTAAATCCTTGTCATACAATTGCATGTGATATCCGAAGTCTAATAACATGATCGATAGATCAGGAAGCCAGTGTCCATGGGTCCTTTGCAAGTTGGAAATGTAATGGACCAATCGTTTTTTATTTGTAATGTTTTCGCTGTACAAATGCAGTGCCGTGTGACTAAAAGTCCAATCTGTAATGGTGAAAAAATGTATGAATATTGTAATGTTTGTTTAGTTTTTGTCTGGAATATAGTGATGGTCAACAGTTCGCCCGCTACCTCATTGGCCATAAATAACCTCCAGTCTCTCCCAACTCTGCAGCCTTCTCTTGCTACATCTTGTCTCTCCTACAGTCGCCGTCGGCCTGGGAAAATGGAATTGCTTGCACGGACGAGTTCATTAATGTGAGGCGCAGTGCACACCATGGGGAACCTCACCAAACCAACAGTATGTTCTGCTTGATTAGGGGGTGAAACAAAATAACATTCTGAAAACACGACGTACGTTCGTGTTATGTACCTGGCTGTTTCCTGAATTTATCGCTGTCCCTCTTCTTTTACTGTACAGGCAGTCCTCGGTTATCCGACACAATGCGTTACTCAAAATGGCGTTGTAAAGCGAAACACGTTTTCCCATAGGAACACTGTTTAAATGAAAGGTTCCGTTCCTGAAGGCATTTTTAACACTAAAATGCACCAAATATTTTATGCAGGCAATAAGATACGCAGCACACGCATAAATTATATAGTGTATATACTGTATTATATATATAATATAACATAATAAATAATTATATTATATAGTATAATATTATATATATACGCTGTTACGATGCTTTGCAACGTTGTTTATGTGAATGTGTATATATATATATATATATACACACATACACAATGTTGCAAAGCGTCGTAAGAGCGTTGGATAAGCCATTTTGGCGTTGTAAAAATGAATATAGGTATGCATTGCACAGCGTTGGATAAGCCATTCGTTGTAAAGCGAAGCGTTGTAAAACGAGGACTGCCTGTATCCTGGAAAACAAAGGCTACCAATGGAATGTTGCCTTTAATTATTCATTCGACGCTGGTAGCTGTACCACGCATGGTGAACACATTTACTTAATGGTTTAATTATGGTTGGTACTGCTGCTGTTTAGTGAATATGCACCTTGTTTCCCAATTCCCTGTGTTTTAGTGAAACTCCTTCCTTTCCTCCCCCCCTCCCCATCCCCCCTTTACAAGGTGGTTGTTTTTCTGCATGTTTTGTCTTGACAAACATATTTATGGTTTCCTAGGTCTTGTTTTGAGTATTCCAGTTGCAGCATACCATAAGCAGTCATTGACACGTTAACTCTCTTTCCACTACTGCACCATATATATGCACAGGGCAGAGCACCGATTTCCCGGGGCCCAGGACTAGTTACGAATGCCCCCCCCCCCCCTTGTCGGTGGTCTTGCGAGCCCATTTCCCCCCCCCCCCCCTCTTCCCATGTATATCTCTGTCCCTCACTCACCCCCTCTCTCCTCTCACTCTATCCATCAACTACCCCACTCTCACTCGATCCCTTCCCACCCCCCCCCCCTACATGTATAAGCTGAGCCCAGCTTGCGCTGAGGACCGGTGCACGCCACACATCAGAATCTCGGCATGGGACAGTCGGCGAGGGAAGCCCGCAGCTGGTGGGGAGCCAAAGCCTGGTGGCAACGAAAGGACCAGCAGCCGTGCCCCCCCCCCCCCCCCGCAGCCCCCGGGCCTGGGACACTTGTCCCGGTTCTCCCCCCTCCTGTCGGCCCTGTATCTGCATCATCGACTGTGCAGATATAATAGAACTTTATCATTTTTATAAACTGATCTCTAAAACTTTTTTTTAATTTTATATGTTGAAAGCATCTGTTCTGCTATTCGTGTAAAATCCAATACATCCAGGTCATCACTTTGTCCAACTGTTTACTATTTGGCAGTAGCCCAGAAATCAACACGAATGCTTTCATAGAACATTTGTTTTATCCCTAACAAGCGTGATTATTTTTGTTTAATAGTGTTTCTTTGAATGGCCAATAAGCGTTTTGCTGTTGGTGCTCCGCAATAAAAATGAATGTACCGTAAAATAATTGAACCGTTAATAAGGCAGCACCTTTTCATCAATCCGAACCTCCTTATGTTTGGAGAATACAGGCCTCAAAATACTATTAAAGTTCTTCAATCATGGCAGTTGGCAACCTATATAGTCTACTCCAAACTCTACAACAACTAATAAAGCATGGCGGTGTTGGTAAGGAAATCGTGTGTTAGACCAGGGGTACGCAAACTTTCCCCGTGCGCACTCCTGCCTGCTCTCCTCGATGCCTCGCACCCCTCGATGCCTCGCACCCCCTGCTTGTGACGTCATTTGATACCGGGTTACCATGATGCGTCACTGGAAGGGAAGGCAAGTGTTATAGAGGCCTCATGCCTCTATGGGGGTCCCACAAAATTTTCTGGGGGAGTGGGTGGCGCTTGCAGAGGCCCGCCACTCTTCCACAAAGCGTTTAAATTAAGTGCTGGTGGAGCACGCATGGCTTCTGTAAGTACCCTTACCTGGTCTCCGGTGGCTTCTGGCGATACGGCGTCAAATGATGTCACAGGGTCAGAAGACGCCGGAGAACAATTAAGGGGGAGGAGGCGTGAGCATGAGGGGGGTGCAGGGGAAACAAATTGTGCTCCCCTGGGTTAGAGGGTAGTATATGCCAGCACCAAATAATTAAAGTGACACAGATCGGAGGAATGATGGTACTTTTATGTAGGAACATTTGGATGCTGCTCTGTATAAACAGGTGACAACTGAAACCTTAATGATAATGGTTTTATGCCTCAGCCTAAAATTAAGTTCTGCAGCTAATGAAGGTGACCAATTATGAGACATAAATTAGACTGTAACAGGACATAAGATTTCAACGTTCTAGGTAAAACCTGAAATGAGGCTTCTCAATATTAGACAATGTGTATTAATGGCAGGGAACACTGAGCACATTCCCCTGTCCCAGACTGGTTCTGCAAACCTGCCTCACACAATAATCACACGCGCTTCTGCCGCCGCCAGGAATTCTGGGTAATAACATACAAATGAGATCTCATAGGGGTAAATACGCAAACCTCCATCAAATATGGGCTACTAATGTGACGACCTAAATAGATAACGTCTGTGGGTTACCCTGGATCTAACGGGTATCCTCCAAGCTAGTTTTATGCAAAACGAATGGCAGGCCGTTCTTTGCATATGTCTAACGTGGCGTTTACCGGCTACCGTCAGGACAAGCGCTGACTCGCGTCAGCCATGTGTTAAGGAAGATGCCAGATATATATTGCAATGCATTATGCATGCCTTCATGGCCAGTAAGGTAACCAAGGGGTTAATACAAAGACCCTACTACTCATTGAATATCATTGCGGTGCAACCGCTAGGGTATAAAAGGGGTTACCCCACCCCCCTTTGTAACCTCCCCAGGCAACCTAACCCCATAACCCACCCACCCCATCAAACCTTCCCCCTCTCCCCCCCGCCACAAGATTAATGGACAATCGCCCTATTAGCCAAATGTGACTAATCTGGCTTTGGCTCATTGAAATGTATTACAGCATATACAGAAAAAAACTAAATCACGTCATATAAAACGATCATTTTAATCGATTGATTGTCACTCTGGCTCCCTCGGCCTGCAACATGGGCATAGATAATCACACTAGTAATCACTATAGACACCAAACAAATGTACCTACCCCAGGCGGGGTGAAGGGCGTCCTCCTCATCCTCTGGGGCACACAGTGATAAATCGAATGAAATCGAATTCTCAGCCCTTAAAAAAAATTTAAATCCAAGCTGATGGCCAATAAAATTTTTAAAAAAATCCATAAACCATGAAAAATAATCCAAGCCTAATGGCAGAGTAAAAATAAACACAAGCATTAAAAAAGAATCCAAGCTTGATGTCGTCTTCTCCATTTGGTGCCATCCTGGGTCATCGTCGTTGGATCCTCGTCTTGCCGCGAAGCCCTGGTTCCTCTGTTGCTTGAATAGCCTTCTCCGGTGAGCATTTCTTCTTTTAGTTATATGATGTCTTCTCTTCTTTCTTCATCCAGGATGTTGCTCCTTGCTCTTCTTCCGGTCTTCTGGGACGTCCCAGGCCTTATAACTAAGGAAGCCAAATTGGCCCACTTCAGAACCCTGGAAAAGGGCAAATAATTTTCTGCTACCTGGCATTGGTTACTTCCAGCACCAAACCCCAGGTATAGCCACGATCTAAAAAAAAAAAAAAAAAAAAAAAAAAAAAAAATTCCCCCGTTAATTTTAACGAACTGCTGTGGTTAGGTGGTCCACACCTTTTTTGCACCTCATTAGCACAAACGTCCGTTAAAGTTAACGGCAGACCGTCTTTTCTTTAAGACGGCACATAACGCCCATTGATGGACCTTTGAAGATCTCCATTAGCACTTAACGAGATGTTAACTGAAGTTAGCATCTCGTTAAGTAGTTAATGGACTTCTGAGGATGTACTCGATCATGTGTCACTTTTTGCTTCTTATCCACTTTAATGTGGATCCCTTTATGCTGGTTCCTGCTGTTTAACACTGCCTGTTACAGGGGTGGCCAACTCCAGTCGTCAAGGGCCACCACCAGGTCAGGTTTTAAGGATATCCCTGCTTCAGCACAGGTGACTCAGTCAACGATGGCATAATGACTGAGCCGCTGTAGCAGGGATATCCCGAACACCTCATCTGTTGGTGGCTCTTGAGGACTGGAGTTGTCCACTCCTGATCTATGGAGAAGCATCTTTATGTAATGAGGGGATAAACTTGTTGAAAATAGGAGTGAGAAATGCAGGAGAAACAATATGCAGAGATGATGCTGCAGTCTTAGAAATGTAGATTGCAAATAGTCATTCTGTTGTCATTTTCTTAAAAATAGGTACTTAATAAGCATAGCTTCACGTGGTGGTCCTTTGATCCTTATTGCCACGAGAGCTTTACCTGTGTTTACACTGTCAGTTTAGATTACGTTTAAAACCCTCGTTCTATCCCCAACCTGCATATGACAACATGCTCATTCACGACTTAAACATTCCCTCCAGCAAACTATTGCAGGTAATAACATGACCATTGTTTTAAAGTGTATTTGATGGGATGCATACCGTGCATTATTGCATACCTGCCTGCCCTAACTAGATCTGCAACATGGTCCCCACTCTCTTATGAGTCTGTGATACATCATTAACTGTTGACAAAATAAGATATCCCGCCATCTGCTCTTTATAGCTAGAGAAATTCATTAATTACAATGCGAGGACATACTAATGGTGTCTGAGGATCATGAAATCAAAGACCTAGGTGTGGAATTGCTGAAATACTCTTGAATTAATTAAACTGTATCGTATTGAGAGTATACTTTTTAATCTACAAGTTCTTCTATGCTCTGCTTTCATTTCTGTGATGCTGAACCCCAGAATAAGTTGGCTATCAGGAAGCTTATCGATAATTCCTTCATCTTTAGGATTTTGATCAACTAGATGCTTTTTGGAGGCAATTGCTGCTTTGAGTCTAAACTTCTAAAAAATAATGAACTTAATATTAAAAGGACATCTGGACTGAAATGTTAGGGGTCCCTGGCACCTTCAGAAATTGTCTACAATTGCAGTATAATTAACAAGATAAATACTTACAATGATAATTTTGCAAATAAAACATGTCATTTGCTAGAACGTACAGCAATAATCATTAAAAAATAAATAAATGTTATCATGGAAGCCTGTGCTGATTCATGCCAGTGATGCTTGTGGAGAAACCGATTTTGGCCAGTTAGCTTATTGTTCTGTTATTTTAGGTACATTTTTCAAACCAAGGAAAAGGCCGTTCTCGGCCCAATACGAATTAAAAACACATTTTACACTTTGTTTTTAACATGTTATCAATTTATTCTACATATACATTTTAATGGAGGTGAGTCCAAAGCAGTTCAACCTAACGTGTTTCCCTCTGATTACGGGCAATAGTAGCTGCAAAATGCGTTGGGGATGGAACTAAAGTACGGATGTAGCCTGGGTTATTTTATGCTCCGTCGCGTAACGGTGGGACATGTTGTGATATTCTGCGTCCGCACTGCCATTGAATCCTGTGGAAACACTGTGAAATTCTGCGTTATCAGCAAGTAAGATACACCTCGCTACATCTCTATGTCTGGCTTCCTGTCAGCAGGGCTGGTTTTATCGTTTTGCCGCCCGTAGGCACTTACCTTTTTGCTGCCCCTGTGCGTGGCATCGCCTCAGCTGACTCGGCATCATGACGTTGCGATGTCATGGCAACGCGGCACCATGCGACATCGCATTACCATGGCAACACACCGCCATGCGCTGTTGCGGCGTTATGGTAACGGGACGCTGTCAGAAGAGATACCGCCAACAAGTACAATTTGTAGGCCTTCCGGCAAACATGGAGTTAAAAAAAAGAAAAAAGAAAAAACAGGAAATTTGCCGCTGCCAAATTTTGCCGCTCTCGGCCCCGGCATATCAGGAAACCTGGCCCTGCCTGCAAGAGCACTTGTTTAATTTGGCTCTGTTTATTGTTGGTGCGTTAGACCAGCGGTGTGCGCAAACCGGAAGGGCACAAGACTTTTTTTGGGGGGGGGGGGTGCGCGTCTCACTTACCCGGCTTCCATGTCCACTCGTCTCCATGGCAATGGAGCATCAAACGACGCAGCAGGGCCATGTGATGTGACATGGGTCGCGGCGTCATTTGATGCCCGTTGCCGTTGAGACGCAGCGTCAAATGACGCTGTGGGTCACGTGACATCATATAATCCCGAGCCTTCATTTGATGCCGCAGGGAGCGGGGGCGCGACAGAGGGGGAGAGCAGGCTGGGGGGCGCAGCGCAGGAAGTTTGCACACGCCTGCGTTAGACTAAAACCCACACACATTTTGATCAATATTTTTATGTGTTTTTGAATGTTCACAGCTGCACTAGCAATTAGGCCATTTTATTTCCAGCCGCGATGGGAATGAAGGGCCCTTTTATATTTTCTCGTGGACATGTTTGGTTTTGATGTACAAATATTATAAAACTCCTAAATAGCTCAATGAAACCCATACAGAATGGAAACCACTCTGTATTTGGGGTTTTTAGGTTGTTTTCTTGAAGCAAGTACCTCATCTACGGTACAAGTATATATTAACATTGTACCATTAAATGTTATACCGCATTTTCACACATAATGGGACTGTATTGGCACCTTATATTTTTTTCCTGTTCCAGTTCTTCTTGACAAGATATCTTGAATTTTAAACCATGTGATCACTCCAGCATGTAATATATCTGCCTTTTGAAAATGTTGTTTCATAATGTCTTTAAATCTTATATTAAAATAGATATTATTCGATTTTCAAGTTATACGCCTCAACGCCTGTACCGAAAAAGCCCAACAATATCCAAATGACACGCTGTTATACACACACGCACATTACACACTGTTTTTGGTAAGGCGTCAAACCCAAAGTATGTATGCTACAGCAATCTCACAGTCCCAATAATTTACTGGGTATTTAATTTGTGGTGCAATAATCCCGCTATTCTGGCACCTGACAAATTGGGCAGACTGCCTTAAAATGTTAGTTTTTCACGTCTTACAGTACATTCCTGGCAGAACATAAAAGATAAAGTGCTAAAGAGCAGAAACCTGTCAAGATTGTCTTCTGACTGGGGTGAATACCTTTACTGTTTGCCATGGACAATCAGCATACTTTTGCTGATTAAGTCTGCACCTTTTAACATGAGATGGGGGGGGAAGCACTTTTTTCACTGGTGGACGAACCAATGGAAGATCGAGCATTGAGATGGGGGAACAAGAGGAGGGTAAGTGGGAGGAAAGGGTAAAGAAAAAAAACCATAATGTTTGTTGAAAACAATTGGAAGGAAAGAGAAGGTGATGTCAGCGGTAAAATTATACCTGCACATTAGTGTGCAAACATTCCAAGCTCAACAAAAGAGCCTATTCAGTGAATGGTAGAAAAAAAAATCATGCTGACATTTGGCTTTGAGGAGACTCTTTTTGCTCACTGGGAAACACACATCTCATCATTTGCCCCAAGATTGATCCAATAAACAAGAAAGACAACACCATATACAGGCTCTAAAGGCAAAGATACTGTTAAATTCATTAAAGGTTTTAAAGCTGCAGTTCAAGCAATATCCTACATGTGTGTGTTTTTTTTTTTTAATAAATCAGTTCTGTACTATGAGAAAATACATGTAGCATTTTTTTTAAAAACAAACAATTTTTAAAGAAATGTTTAATGTATTATAATGCAATAAGTATTTGTTTTTTCTATAGCAACCATTTACAAAGTCACATCCCCTTCCTTTTCTGAAACAGGCTCTTGAGCCCTGCCCTCTCTCTAGCAGTGCACCAATTGTATCTAATGACTGCTTGGTCACATGATCTTCCACACAGAACTTTGCTTCATGGATCCTCTTCTGCAGCACTTATTGAACCCCCCAAGCCGAATCTTCACCGATCGATCACAGGAGAACGGATCAATCGTCAACTTATCTAATTACTTATCAGTGTGTAAAGTGTATTGATGCACATATTGAATGGAAAAAAAAATATATTTTTTAAACGGCAGCTTGATCTGCAGTTTTAAAGGAAAACGTCTGTATTATTCTATACGCATGAATTAGTGTCGGGGTGGTTTATGCAGGCTTTTAACTTCCCATTGCAAATATAATTAAATGAGTCCATCGCAAACGTGAGCACAACCAAGGTTCATTAATTTGCCTCTGGTTGAGGTGGCAGCTTAAACAACCCATTTTAACTGAATTACTTTAAAGAAGATAATCCAGTCTGTACAAGGAGACACAGACTTCAACAGAAATGTGCTCTTCTCTGTCGGGAGCTAAAGTTAATATATCCCTAAATCTCCTGCTAATTGCACAAGCCTCTAATATGCAACAACTGCCAATCAAACGGAACTGAAATATTAATGTTGCAAACCAACTATATACCTAGCAGGTGATTGCAAATAGCTTCTCTTTCCTCTACCTCTGCAATATGTTGTTTCATG
Organism: Ascaphus truei; assembly: GCF_040206685.1. Classification (NCBI taxonomy): domain Eukaryota; kingdom Metazoa; phylum Chordata; class Amphibia; order Anura; family Ascaphidae; genus Ascaphus; species Ascaphus truei. The sequence continues at coordinate 51,906,538 of NC_134491.1, read as the reverse complement.
TCACTGAAAAGGCTCCACTAATGTCTTCTGAATGCTTCGAACCAAAATGTCTACCAGTGACATTAAGATGACAAACACGGAGTATCTGTGAATGTAATGTGCATAGAGTGCCCAGGGTGAGCATCATCGTATTAATCATTACATCACAGCAGGAGTACCCTATAATATATGTGCTGTCCAGTGGTTCCCAAATCCAGTCCACGTTTTAAGGCTATCCTTTCATTAGCACAGGTGGCCCAATCATTTTGACTGAACCACCTGTGCTCAAGCAGGGCTAGCCTTAAAACCTGGACTGTCAGTGGTCCTTGAGGACTGGAGTTGGGAACATCTGCTCTCAGACTAGCCAATGAATGCACGTTTCTCTGTGCAGTTATTCAGTGCCTGTTTCTCTGCTCCTCACATTTTTGCTTTATTTATTTTTTTAGTCCAAGTTTAGGCACAGGGAATGTTCTTATTATCAGACACCTATGAAGTTAAGCTCATGCTGTCCGCCTTCTCCTGAGTTCATGTGGCGGCCTGTCTGCTGCATTAGATTATAATCAGACACAAGCTGTTCTTTGGTTTCCCGGTTGTTCCTTTTGAGGACTGCGTGTCTCCTCTAAATGATTGGATCAGTACTTTATTATATCCTGTGCTTAGCAGATCGGCAGGTTACCTCTTACTATCACTTCAGCTCGCAAAACAATCTTCCACAAGTGATTCCACTGTCTGAACATTTCACGAATACAGTACGTATGTCTTTATTTATATAGCGTCGTTAGTGTACATAGCGCTTCACAGCAGTAATACGCGTGACAATCATATAAATAACAAATAATACAAATAACAGATCATGGGAAGAAGAGCTTCAGACATAAAAGTAACATTTTGGAAAAGGAGTCCCTGCCCCGAGGAGCTTACAATCTAATTGACATATTAAATATCAACATTCGTTTTGCACAACTGCGCATCTAACGTTCAGAAATGAAGTCATCAGGAAAATGCCTTTCGTCATATAGGAATATGTATTTCAAATTTGCTCTGGAAAAACTATATACCGCTCATTAAATAAGTTATGGTGGATCAAAGGGACAACAACCTCCACCGTCCAGCAAACAGGGAAAATATAGATGACGGAAACTTGTGTTGGGAGAGCGGTCGTGTGCAGATTGGGGTTAGCGTCTTGCACGGATACCTGCTTCATGACGACAGGCTATTTCTTAACGGGACAGCATTTACCAGAGAAGAGAGATCAGATGACGGCCCCGTCAGATTGAGTTGCATTTAAATGAATGCGAAGGCTCTTAATGCAGAATGCTGACCTCGTTCAGGAATGTTTGCTCGTCATCTGCTTTCCAGATACCGCTTCTCATGTCAGCACAAAAAATATTATTATTATTTTTTTTTAATTGTCATCAATAATTTATCAAACCTTAAAGTATAAATATATTAAGGAGAGTTTTTGTAAAGGCATATACCAAGATATTTGTATGTTAAAGGAGCAATCCAAGCAATATCCTACATGGGTATTTTTTTTTTTTTTTTTTAATAAATCCTTTTCGGTAGTATTAGATAATATTTACTACCTATTTTTTTTAAATTCCACTCAATACCATTTTTGATGAGTTTTAATATACGGACAATCCTTTGATTTCTGTTGAAGGTTTTCAACACTTTACCAAGCACTAGCCGTGCAAGATCTTTGCAACATTCTCCTGTTTGTGATAATTTGTTGCCAATGTTCCCAGCAGTTTAAGCTGCAAGCTGTAACAATAGATAATGTTACCTTAGTAATATAAGAATACATTGTAGCTGCTGAGTTACACTGACTGAAGGATTGATTTGAAAGTGAAAGGCGGCCATTTAGTGAACCCTGGGAAGCAGGATCTTTCCTGATCGATCACGGGAGAACAAATCGATCGGCAGCTTAGGTAATTAGTTTTAAATAAAGGTAATCAAAGGCTGCATATATTAAAATAATATATATATACATATATATTTTTTATATGCTTGGATTGCTTCTCTAATATGAATATTTAGATATTCTCACTCAGTGGCGGTTAAAACATTGGAGATATTCTGCTGTTGACAGTATTTGTCACCGCAACAAAAGAAACATGGACAATTTCGATGCAAAATAATAATAGATTGATCAAAAAGAGAATACAAATGTATTTATTTATAAAAGGTTTGACCAGGAAGTAATACTTTGAACATTACTTCTCGTTTTCGAGTATGTCCTGGGTACAGAGTAATAACAATACATGGTTACATTAAATGAATAGAGGTTATACAGTCAATTCACAGACATTTCATGGACAGTGCTTTTCTTTGGTAAAGCCGGGGCTATATTTGCACCAGTTTTGCGTGCCTTGCAGCCAGGAGATTTCTATACAGAGCCGCGAGTAATCCTCTCGGTGATCGCTTTGTAACACGTCTCGGCGCTGGTTGATGTGGAAACCCCTCCTAGCACACGCTGTTTTTTACTCTATTGGTTCTCGTGTTGGGACAGGGTGGGATAGGGGTAAAGTTCACACTTGATTGACAAATGCTTCCACATTTAGCAGCCCCTAAGAAATTAAACAGGCCGACCACATAGAACTGCATTTTTAGCCCTCCATTTATATTTGAACGGGAGACACCCAGCCTTAATCTCTCCATGTTATGCGGAGGACGGCTCCAATTGAGCCCCTGACATGTTCGGGTTTTGCCATGTTTAATAACCGTGTACAACTTTTGGGACAAAGCACACGTATAAGGGAGAAACATTTCCAGCTGTGTCAGTGACCTGGGACAGAGGTGATAATACACACAGCTCGTCGTGTATTCCCAGTGGTGAGGAGTCTCTGCTGTGTTAAGCTCTTCGGGGCAGGGTCTCCTTTTCCTAATGTTACCTTCATGTATTTGAATTGTACATTAATATAAATCAAATCTGAAGTAATTGTAATTGTTGAGGTATGTATGGATATACATTACTGTGCAGACGCACTTACCAGAACACCTTCCTACTGTCTCTGTATGTTCTTCGAATTTACCAATTAGATTGTAAGCTCTTCGGGGCAGGGACTTTTTTTCCGAATGTTACTTTTATGCCTGAAGCGCTTATTCCCATTATGTGTTATTTGTATTATTTGTTATTTATATTATTATGTCACGTGTATTACTGCTGTGATGCGCTAAGTACATTAATGGCGCTATATAAATAAAGAGATACATACATACTCTACACACATACTTTATACAGTCATTATAACATTATATACCATATTAGTTCACACAAACATACCACTTTATTCACTAAAAACCATAATATAGTTTGACGTGTTTCAGACATTTCTATGATCCATAAAATATATATATATATATATGTAAATATGTGTATGACACATATAACATTTGGTAATGAAAGGGTTACGTCCTTGTAACAGGGACATGTCCCTGTTTAAATAAAGCAGCCTCAGAGCTCTGAGAATCCAGCAGAGATAGTTAATTGCAGCCACTCAATTAACTAGCATCCACCGAGACTAATGAGAGCTCTGTAAAAAGCCTCATGTGAGACACAGGAGAGAGATTCCTTAGCTCACAATTGGGCTGACAGAAGGAGAGCAGAGAAGCCTGCACACAGACACTGTCTTGAGCACAAAGGCTATGCTGAGATCCAGACATCCAGACACCCAGAGACCTATATTTCCTGGACACAGAGGACTCAGGAACCTGCCAGAGACTGACATGGAGGGCCACCTGCTTAAGGTACTTCCTGAGACTTTGGGGTGATAGGCTGGTAATGGGAATATCCCTCCAGTCCTGCAGATGGGGTCTGGGGAAATGAGGTAGCCCTTACAAAGGGATAGGGGTTTGTTATTTTGGTGTTTTTGTATGTTTTGCCTGCATAAAGGAACAGCTCAATAAAGCCAAGATATAATTTCACCCTAATCGGTCTTTATTATATGTACCTCTGCACACATCTCTTACATATGGTGTCAGAAGTTGGGATGAGGTGGCCCTTCAATTTCAAAGGAGCCCAGGAGACTGCCTGTGATTTTTTTGTGCTTTCGCCTGCATAAGTTCCTGCAAACAGCCTGAGCAACAAAGCAAAGAATCACGAGCAGCAGTGACCAGATTTAAAGGGCTACAAATAAGGCATAAAAGCTGCAACTGCACTGGAGAAAGCCACAACACCACAGTCTGACTGGGAGGACTGCGACAGACGGTGACCCACACAAGGGACTGCTGCTATGACCAGAGTCTACCCCACCACTTGTGAAAGAAAAGAAAAATAAACCATGGGATTTTAAAATGGCCACCCAGCTGAAGTCAAATACAGACTCTGCCAGAATGGTTATTTAAAACCAGAGACAGAACATGAAACACAGACAGAGCTCAGTGCACATCCAGTGAAACTTATACACAACTAATTTTGACAGATTTATTATAAATCATTCTTCCTGGTAATGCACAGGTTATTAAGAATTTATATTAGTGTTAGGGACCCTTGAGATGTGGTCTGCCGTGTAGTGGCTCAAGGGCTTACAACACTTTGGCCAAAAGGTTAAACTAAAAGACCATTTTATTCAAAAGATATCTATACATATATATTTAGGCACTGTACCATGTATAAGTTTCACTGGATGTGCACTGAGCTCTGTCTGTGTTTCATGTTCTGTCTCTGGTTTTAAATATATATTGCCATGCTCAGTAGCACTCCTCTGTGACACTTATATGCTTATATATATGTTGTGGTTATTTTTTGGGGGTTCAATATGAGCTAGCAGGTGTCCTTTATGCTCTGCAAGATTGGGGAAGAAAATATATTACTGGTGTAAAGTGCCCAGCCACACAGAACAGTGTCTCTTCAGGCCTTATTCCGATGATGAGGATGATGCATATGTGGCACCAGAAAAAGGGTTGCAGCCAGAGGAATATTTTTTTCAATGTGCCAAGGAACTGCAGCAGCAAGGGACTGCAGCAGCAAGCAATGCGCTATGGTCACAAGGAAGATACAGACGTTTTACTTGGCAAGGGCATATCCAGTATTACTGATGAGAAAGAATGTGTGCACAGTACTGCTGATGTTTCAGAACCTACCAAAGTAAAGAAGAAAAAGACTACAGAGACGCCTGTGAGAGCTTCAAACTCTGCAAGCAAAGTCTGCCCACCTATAGGACTACCAGGTGGGCTTCTAGCGAATACAGTGAAAACAGCTGCAATAGCGCCTCCCGAGGTCAGGAAGAAAAATACACCTGATAGCCGCAAAATGGAGGACAAGATGCGGCGTTCCTGTAATGAACCTTACCCCACGGAAGAGTGGCCCTTCTGGTCCTATGAGGATATGGATAAGGATGAAGATATCTCTTATGGGGAACCCGAACCGAGTCATACCTACAAAACACCCGAAGAATGGTGGGGGTGCCTAAACTCGGTACGCACTGAACAAACAGGTCCATATGACCCCGAATATTCCTGCCAGCTAACGCAACTGCAAGAAAAGCCTGGCGGACACAGTGAAGCTGCTGAAGTTTCAAATAAAGACAGAGACCCCAGTATCCCTGATGGACAGAGTCGTCCAAAACAAAAAGGCGGAAAAAGAAAAGCAGTTCTTCACTTACCGTGGAAGGAACAGACACGTCCGCAGATCTCATGGAGAAAAAGGGGGTCCGAGATGCCCAGCAGCCTAGAGAAAATGGAGGATTCGTCACGTGGATGACAGAATATCCAGAGGGCCGAAGGCAGAACTCGTGTAACCCAAAGAAGTGTCTGTCCAGTGCTAACAGTGAGGAATCTTCAACCAACCACACCAGGGAAGCGGAGCCGGAACCAGTGAGTGACGATCCCTTGACCAGCCCTGAAGATGCACTGCAAGCTGCCAGGCATAACTGTGATCTGCTCCGTGAAGAAGTGAAACTGGAAAGAGAAAATAACGCTAAGTTACAGAAGACTGTGCTCACCATTTATTCAGCGGCCAAAACCGAATTGGAAGATCCTATGGACAGATCAAGATACTGCAAATGCTACTCTTACCACCATGGATGAAAAGCAGAGCCAATCTGATAGGATGATTGCTAATCTGAACAGAAGTATTAGGAGGCACTGAAAGAGATTAGTCTCTCTCAGCAAGAGGTTCGCAATTGCCATAGAGAGTTGGAAGTCTCTTAGAATGAGGTTCATACTCTCCGCATAGAGCTGAATGCCTCACACCAGGAGGTCAACAGTGTCCGGACAGAGGTGGACATATATCAGAATGAGGTTCATACTCTCCACGTAGCACTGGATGCCTCACACCAAGAGATCAGCAGTTGCCGCACAGAACTGAAAGTCTCAAAAAAGGAACTTCACAGTCTCGCTGAGGAGCTGGACATTTCTCAAAAAGCTGTCTACAGTCTTAGTATGGATCTTAAAGTCTCTCAGAAGGAGCTTCATACCCTTAACCTAGAGATATAAGTCTCACGCCAGGAGACCGGGAGTCTCAACTCAGAAGTGTGTAAATGGAAGGAGGACTACAAGGAGGCCCTGAATAGTATAAAGACTGTACAACGAGAAAGTAGAAGGCTGAAAGCAGAAAATTCTGATTTGACTGACCACGTGAATGAAAAGAATGAAAAGCTTCATGAGCTAGAAAAAATGATGAAACTATTTGAATATGAAAAGTTAGATGCATTGGAGCAACGCACACAAGCAAAGTACCTACTGCAGAACCAACTGCAAGGTCTGCGTGCGCACCTCCAAATTGCCAAAGAGAAGAAGCGATCTCTGCAGGAAGAAAATCTGTAGGCTGCTAAAAAAGTACAAGTGCTGCAGGAACGTCTGATTACCCAGTGTGTCCCCGCAAAGCAGGATGAGAAACTGAAGGATACCTTGAGCATCACCAGAGGCCAAGCTTAGAGGCCAGGTGACTCGGTACCAGAGGGAACACAAGAAGGTCCAAAAACTGAGGCAAGCAGTTGCTGCCGAGCAAAGAAATCCGCAGAGCTTCAAAATATAGTGAAGAATGCGTTGAGGCACACTCAGAGCGAGCTCCAGAAACAGGATTCTCTCGCTGATGAGCTAAACTTCTTAAAAAGGGATAAAAGCAGCAGAGTAATACAGAAGTACTACAAAGCTCTTGTCCAAGCAAGGTTGGAAAGAGAAATATATCCGCGCAAACGCTCTGCAGTGCTCACCATACAGGCTGCCTACAGAGGAATGAAAACTCGTCAGCTAAATAGCCAAAATAATAGCAGCCTGCCTTCTCCAATCCATATGGAGAATGCAACGTCAAAGAAAGAATTATGAACATTTGAAGCAGTGTGTAATCTTACTCCAGTCAAATGTTAGGAAGTATCTGCAGCAAAGATACTACAAAAAAATTAAGGAAGCTGCTGGTGTGATGCAATCCAGATATAGGTTCTACAACGCAACCAAGCAAGCTGTGCATTGCACCCTCAATGCCATCTCAGTACTACAATTGGCTATCCACATAAGTCAGGAAAGAAGAACCGAATTACGACTGAGAAGCGCAATACCAGTACAGTCATGCTACTGTGTCCCCATGGCCCCAGCCATATTCCTCACACTTAAGATAGCCGCTAGAAAGATCAAGTCTTTGGCTAGATTGAGGCAGAACTCTTTCAGTGTTCACACCTCTACAGGTACAACACTAGGTAACTACCAAACTGAGATGCCACGGGAGTCAATCAGTATGGATAAAAACTCCGCCCAGTGGGCAAACTTCTTGAGCCGCGCAGCGTTCGCGCCCCCTCTCCCTATTGATCGGCGTCAAATGACGTCTTGGGTCATGTGACATCACGTCACCCCATCACGTCATTTGACACTATTGCCATGGCAACGCGGGACGTCACATGACCCCGCGGCATCATTTGACGCCGCGTTGCCGTCGCCGAAGACCTGGCTGGCAGCAGGTAAGTGAGTTACAGAGGCCTCACACATCCCCCGGCATTTAATTGAAATGCCATGGGGAAGAGCGCGGGGCCTGTGTAACCGCGCGCCCCCCCATGAAATTATCCTGCCCCCCCTTGGGGGCGCGACCCCCAGTTTGTGCACCGCTGCATTAAATTGACATTAAAGAACATTAAAAATTAGCGACCTTCTGAGAATCTACCCCATAGAGTGCTGCGGGCAATTTATTAATATGTGAGCAGGAAAAAAGGAAACGCAAAGGCATATTTGTAATACATATTCTACTGGTGTTTAAAAAGGTACAACCTCCTGCAATGTGATCTGATTTATACCCTTGATTGCTAGTCTTTATGCGACCTATTAGTCCCGAGATACTGAGCACAGGAAAATAGGATCCCAAGGATGAATTACCGTTTGCACCAGGGTATGTAATGGAAAACATGTAAGCCAGCTGAAAAGGAGAATACCAATGTCTCAGGAATGACAAAAAAATTAAATAAAAAAAAGGGTCCTGTTTGAGGAACATGGCTGCATTATATTATGAGTATGTTTAAATGTATATATACAATATATATATATATATATATATATATATATATATATATATATATATATTTATATACACAATATATATATATATATATATATATATATATATATATATATATATATATATATATATATATATATATATATAATGTATATTACACAATTAATAAGTGTACAAAATAGGATTTGTCTTGAAAAAACTGAAAAAACTATAAAGTGTTTAAATCTCTAATATCCCTGAGGGATGGAATCAATTATTTAATAAAGAAAGAAAAAATCTCAATTAATAAATGTGTATTGTATTTGCATGAGTAGTTTGACAACCAAGCGCCATCCCTAACCCATAATTACAACTGGTCTACGGTGAGTACGTCTCCATTATGTAGACAGGCGGACACACCTACTGGCCTCCTAAGAAGTTGCATTGTACAAACTATCCCACCTATTGAATTACTTTTCTATGGCTGAAAACAAACCGCTCATAAGCAAAATACCTGACAAGGGCAACACTCTTAGTGTTTCTAAAAACCCAAACATAGCAGCAGAGAACCAGACGGGCATGCCCAAGGAAATATATATAAATGCAACTAATAACACATGCAGAGTCGATGAGGAGAAGCCATGAATAGATTGGGAGAAGAGAACTGGACACCCACACAGGCAATACTGCAGTTTGCAAGAGATCATTGAAACCCTTCAGACTTGAGCTTATTAAAGATGACCTTTGACTTCTCTAAAATTTCAAAGCTGATGTTAAAAGTGCTGAACAGACTGTGTGCCATATGTAACATGACCTCAGCTCTTGCTTGCTGGAGCCCTGATGGCATCACTAATGAGAGGTGAAAGGCCCTTTTCTTCTAGCCGTTTCTCCGACTTTGCCGCGTTTGCCGCATATAATTGTTTTTTTTTTTCCAGGCTAATTTTTATAAAAATTCTAAATGTCACAGCGTTAGGCCTTATTTGTGTTTAAGTAGAAAGAACAAAGCACTCGTCCAATAACCCAAAAATGTGGAGGATTCTTTCTAGCTATATTTATTCAGCACTATCGCAACTGGACTAACACAGCTATTTCCGTTTTATAGCTATATATACGTAGATTGTAAGCTCTGCGGGGTAGGGGCAACCTTTACATTATGTTATATACGTGCTGCACTTATACCCACTATTTTACCCCATATGATATTTCGGAAAGTGATGCATACACTGTTGCCACTATATAAATAAACTGGCGCATATAGGATGCACTTATATGCATTAAAACTGGAAACATTTCTCAGAACCCTTTTAGTAACATTACATGTTGTGTGTTTTGTGTCAACATGCTTGGGACAACATACGCTTTTTTTAAACGTATGCTTGCTCCAGTTCCGTACTAAGGCCTTAGGAATGTAAGTATATTGATCCATAGAATTAGGATGGGGGTCTCTTAAACAGAACGAAATGTAAGTGACATTTCAAAGGACAGTGTTAATTTTTTTCTGCTGTTCCAGCTCCTATGGATCATGTTTCCTAAAGGTAAAGCCCTCGTGAGCACTATGTACAGTGGCCGTGTGGCCAGGCAGGGGCTGGACTGTTACACACTGTGAGGTATTGATAGACTGAGATGATGGGGAAGTAAAGAAATAGATAGGAAATACCCTTCAGCATTTGTGCTGAGGAGATGGCAGCTGGAGGCCAATGAGGCCCCTTTCAATAGTCAAAGGTGCTTTTTTTCTATGTTCCTATCTTGTCCCTTTAAAAATGCAAAACCACATTGATATTAATTAAATTTTTATTCTTCACAATACATATATGTTAAATGATAAGCGTGTGTGTGTGTGTGTGTGTGTCTGTGCGTACCGTGTTAGCCAAGCTTAATAATCAAAACAAATAGTCGATACCGTTCTGTGGCTAACAAAATGTTTTTATGCAAAAGCATAAATAAAATAGCTTTTAAATAAAAGCATTTTGTTGGTCACAGAACGGTATCGACATTATTTTTAATTTTTAATATATATATAAAGCAACTGTAAATATTACTGTATGTTCATTTATATATATAATCTTACTGGTATATAACATGACCAAACAGCAGGACAGCACAGTGTGAGTTTCTCTGTCTGTTAAAGAGCGCCCTCTCTTAGTCCCAGGAGGTAGTAACTCAGTAGTTGTGTCAGTCTTGTAATGAATTTGATCTCTGCCTGTGGTTCAGTCCTGTGCTCTGTTCTGTTTGTCTTTAACTGCAGGTTCTCTGTTACATTTCTGAGATCTTTCATAGAGCACTGCTGCTGCCTGATAGAACTGCCATTTAACTCCCTTGGAAAGTTAGTTCTATGGGGTGCAGACTTTACAGGAAGATCTACCACCAAGTTTTAACCTTTGTGCCTTTTTACAGCGTTAGTCACACCTGGAACCCAAGTAAACTACATTTTAAATCATAAAACTGTTGGGACTTTATTTCCTATTTTTAAGGCAGTCATTCTGATATCATAGTTAGCCAAATAGCAGTACACTAAATATTGGTTTATTGATTCTAAAAAAACAACAACCCAGTGACATGTATAAAGTGTTTACAAAATGACTTGTTTGCCTATCATGTTGCACTGCTCCTTTAAAGAACATCATTATAGTTGTCGGTTCTGCTAGATAACTGATTTATTCATTAGAAAAATGGAACACTTAAAACTTCTGATCAATGTATACGGTCACCTAACCGTATATGTGCAGTAGTTTTTTTTTTTTTAAGGCACAAGAGCTTTTTTTGTGGGGGGTGGGTGTGGGGCGTCAGTGGTGTGTTATTAGCAGTCCAACTTTAATTAAACAATGTAATAACATCCATTAACTCCTTGAGTTGGGGTTAATCCACAGAGATCAACATTTTGGCCCTAGCACCCTGGATCTGTGGGTAATTACAGACCAGGCCAGGTCAAAAGAAAAGACCCTATATCTGTACACAATCTCTTTTCTTTCTGTAGAATGATATTGTGTTATGTGATAATTTAGCAAACACACACACACACACACACACACACACACACACACACACACACACACACACACACACACACACACACACACACACACACACACACACACACACACACACACACACACACACACACACACACACACACACCATCTTTTGTATTTGTATATAGCGATACATTGATATCAATTTAGTGATCCTGGATCATTGTGTAATCCTAGTCTGAAATCACCTTTATTTAGGTTATTTGTAACAAAATTGTGACTTGAGGCTTTTCATGTATATACATTATGCACAGTTCGCCACGAAACCACTTGTGATTAGGCTACCATAAATCCTAGCAAACTTGTTCCAGAAGTTCAGGACCTTTTACAGAGGTGGGGCTTTCCTACCCTAGAACTGTACTAATACTCACCTTCACTATAACACACAAGTGTTACAATGTGTACTGTTCATTCACCAGAAGCAGAAAATGAACACAATGTGAATACAAGACATGATTTCACTTTCCGCGGTAATAAACAGTTGTAGTATTGTTTAGCTCTTAGCAAGTTATTAAATAGCTGGCTCTGTGACTTGGGTCTTACATTTTATGATGGGGTGTTGCTATAAGCACTTATGATTTCCAGGAACACATCTGTGTCAGGAACATCACCCAGAAAAAAAATGGTCTAACTCCTAGTTAATCAGGTCGGGATTTATATATTCTTAAATACATATATTATCACTGAATGTCAACAAGTAATAACAGGGTAATCCACTATTGCAGAATAAAAGGCTCCATTGCACATACATGGTGTGATATGCATTGCAAACCTGTATAATAAGCAGAGTACGGTTGCATATAAAACAGCTGGATACAGTGGGTGGCACCTGTAGAAATGATTCACCATTATTAACTACACATGTCCCTGATGTATTTGCAGCAAAACATTGCAAAAACTGTCAGTATTCCAAATTTAACAGGGTGACTCCATGCACCTACAGTATGTATTGTTATTTTCAATCTCATCTCCTATGTAACCACCTTCTGTTCAGAAATTCGCATGCAAGAAAATCCCCAGCACAGAACGATCTCCTGCAGGATCTGGGCGACCCAATTTGTCTGCAGCACTTTCTAACGTAATTCAGATGCATTATCTTATTTAAAAAGGACCATGGCACGGAAGTTTCAATTACTATTGTCTCAGATTACAGATCACATTATGCTGAGAAAACGAAAGGAACCGATGCTCATAGAGAATCCCTTTTAAAAACAAGCCTTAGAAAAGTAGAAGAGGTTTAAATGAATAAAAATATAATTAAAAAACAAACAAACAAATGTATATATATTTAAATAAATAAATAAATAAAATGAAGAACAGTATAGCATGTGTGCATATAAAAATGTGTGTGTGTGTGTGTGTGTGTGTGTGTGTGTGTGTGTGTATATATATACCTCAAAACATATATATATATATATGCTATTGCCTTTTAATTTTAATAACTATATGTTGCATTTTCCTCAGAAGGTATAGGGGAAACGTCCTATGTAAATATTTTGTAACAGCAAATTTTTGGTATTTAAAAAAAAAAAAAAAAAAGTAAACATTACAATTAAACATATTATCTTTTAGGAAAGTCTGCTATATCTAAGAACAAAACTCCAGTTATAATTCAGTATATGTCATAGCTACCAAAATATAACCATATGTATAGAGAGCTTCCAGTGCCTGTATAAATCAGGGAATTAGCCTTACAACTGACACATTATTGTTTTGAGGTTTTTATTTAAAAACACCAACTTCTGTATTAATATTATTATTGTTTCTCCTCATTTCTACCCATTTTTCTCCCCCATGTACATTTTTCTCCTCTCTCGTATCTTATTCTTCTTCTTTGTATTATTTTGTCAGTATTTTATTCCAAATCAGCCCGACATCTTGAAGTAATCAGAAGCTGGGAAGGACTCGTCCCCCTGGCATCTCAGGTTAAAAAAGGAGGTCTAGCGAAATGTGGTAGAACCATTACATGAAACCTGAGATGCATTCATCAGGGACTCCAATTGCCATCGCATTAGGATTGATTAGAGACCAACAGTACCGTAATGACCTGGGGAAAGGGGCAGCCTGGGATTGCTAATAGCAAAATCTCACAAGGACTCAAAGTTTTAAGTTACCACCAGCATTTATATTTGTGTGCATATTTATCAGAGCACATCAGATATCTTGGGGATAGCGTAACCAAGCAAAATCTAAAACACATTGAAATTAAAACCAGTCCCTCTCGGGAGAATCACGATAATCAATTTAATCTAGTTCTACTAAAGTAGAATAAAAAGCAAAAAGTTTGAGTGTGTATATTCACAGTTTTCCCAGACACTTTTTTTTTTTTTTTTTTAATATGGGCTGGTATACGTGTAGGAAATTAATATTTAATCAAATGCAAATTGTGAGTGTGGTAGAAAGCTGAAGCTACATGTTCAATTAATTTCTTAGAAGCAAATGCTGTGGGGCAGAGACCTGTAATTTACATTGTTTTTATTATTATTTTTTTACAAAGATTGCAGAAAGTATAGAATTAAAGTGTTCTTCCCATGCTTGCTGCTCTGCGACAGGGGGTGACCACAGAACATTATTTAAAGGGAATTTACTGAAGAGAAACACAGAGTGGATTTTTCCTTCAGGAGAGTCAACAGAGGGAGTTATTTCAATGTGACTTTGCTAAGCAGGTCCTGGCTCTCAGACATCGGTTGGTACCCAGGAGATCTGTGTGTGTCACCCCCACAATCTAAACTGCAAAGGGGAACAGCCTCTCTTAACAGCCATGTGGATGCCCCTATGCTGTGAGTCACAACAAATCCACCTCACAGAGGGGCTTTCAGAGCAGCTCATTGGATAATTAACTCCATCTTTCCAAACCAACTTAACTGTTTATTTAGTGTCACAGAGTATTACCGTCAGCAGCCCCTTTCTTTGCAGAAGGGGAGCTGCGGGCTCTCATCCAGCAAGAGGGCATTCTTCTAGCTCCTGAGTGCTCGATGGACTTGCGTTGCCTGCCCCAGACATGAAGGGGTTAATTTAGCGTAGGAGTCCAGCATGTACATGAAAAAAAAAATGTGATAGTCACAGACAGGGATTTTATGGAAGAGAAAAGCAGAAGGAATGCATACGGTTTACTCAACTAAACATATATTGTGAAAATGGGACATATCTTCCCTGGCAAAATAAATACATAAACAGTCAAATAATTAATAAGATATACACATTATTTAATACGTAGCTCAATCAATTTGGTCATGTGTATATTTCCAAAATAAAGTCAACAATTATTTGTAAGCTAAAGTTTTTTTCCGCCTATGACCTTTTCCCTTTGTTGGCTGTATTTCCCCCCATGCTAAGTGTATGTGATGAACAGTGAAGTTGGTTCATGCTTTCCCATCCAATTTCACAGCAGGAGAATACACTTATCAGCACTTCAATTACAGGTATATTTAAAACGTATGTTTCCAAATGCAACCGTGAAAAAGATCTACTTTTTTTCTTTCTTCCCATCCAACCTGGGAACAGAACTCAACATTTTGGAACCAAAGGACATCTCCTAAACCCAAACCTCTTGTACCTTTCCAAAGTACCTTGCGACCTTCTTTGTCATCCTAATAGCCTTAGCTCTATGAAGCAGATCCAAGACAAAGACACAGGCTCCTCAGAATCACCCAGGACATATTAAGATCCCTCTCCTGGCTCAGCCCCTCACTCCCCTCACCTCCTGAACTGTGTTTTTACAGGTGTCTGCAGAGTAATTACTCCTTCTCATTAAATTGCCCCCTTTAGTTTATAGAGGACTTTTTTTTTTCCAGGCCAAGGTCTCCAAGATCCCAAACAGCCTACAGATATATGGTGAGGGGTTTAGTGGTTTATTTAGAAAGAAAATACAAATGCTTATTGTTGTGTTAGGAGGTGGGGAGGTGGGGAGGTGGGGAGGTGGGGAGGTGGTGGGGGGGGGGGACTGGCTATCTCGCAGGCACGTTGTGGGCACAGACTCCTCTGCAGGACAAGGGAGGATCCGGTGTCACATTGCAGATTCCCACTAAAGATAACGAAATGTGATCTAGTTTTCAGAACAGCAAGTGGTTGGGAAAAAAAAAAAAAAAACCTTTCAAACACAAAACTCATTTACTAATGGATTGGTTTTGTATTACTCTTCCCAATGTACGGGAATTGCCATAGATGAATAACCCCTTCTATGTTCTGGACATCTAATTACCCTGGCCTATGTTGAGCTCTCCTTGCTGCTTATGGGGGATTATTTTGGTGCACTGGGGTTGGACATCATCTGGGTATTTTAATGTTATTTCTTATGTGCTGTAGGAGTAATACGAGGCAGGGAAGGTTTTTTTTCTCCCCCCTACCCCCCCCCCCTAATTCACAACAATGAAAATGATAATAAAAGGCAACAAAATAGCAGATGTTCCCAGATACAGTATATGTAATCGATTCCACGTAGAGCAAAATGTTTACATGGAAAATTAATTAGAAATTATTATATTTGTGTGACTGTAGTTTTATATTTCTTAAACAAAATGCAACCCCCTTTACAGAGCTTCGGAGCTTGCATATAGTCTTACATGTACATGTGTGCATTATATATATATATATATATATGTATATATATTTATATATAAAAATATATATATACACGTACATATTTACATATGTACATCAATTTAAATGTATGTTATTACTTAAATAAAATACTCCATCACTTGCAAACCATCTACCGTGTAACTTTGAATAGCATAATAATCAGAATGGTTTTGTTTTTGTTTATACCTGGTCTCACTCCTTAGATAAATGAGGCTCTCGGGTAGTGTAATAACACAGGCTAACAGCATACCCTTCCTGTGTGTTATTGTAATAGCAATCTGGGTTATATGGCTTCAGTGATATAACATGCAATGTATGTCGGTTCAGTATAAGTACTTTTCTGGGAACCCAGAAAATTGGTCACTTTTAAAGCAACTGCCAATTCCCAAGTGCTGTTCAGAGACACCTAAACGTTGAGCTTTATCAACCTAATGAATAGATCATTCTAACTATGGCTGTGTGTATTAAACCCCCTGTTCTCACGTGTAGCTAGAAGATGCAGATGTCATTGTCTGCTGCCTTGTCACGTCTCCTCTCCTTATTGCTGAGTATTTGGCAGTGAAGAAGCTCTATTTTAGGTGACAATCAGAAGGGGCTGAGAGCCCCCCAGTCTAATTTTGCGCACTTGCTCCAGACTTTAGGGTATTAGCTGAATCGGGAGCAGGTTTAAGACTCGTTCCGGTCCCCACACAGCTGCCTTGTCAATAAGGATCTGTTCCAAGTAGAGACATTCCTCCTGGCAGGACATTGCAGCTCTTTAAGACTTCATCTGAAACATCACCAGTACTAAAATAAAATAACAGTAACAAACACGTGGTCACTACACAGGCTGTGTGCTCTCTCAATGTGTGTGTGTGTGTGTGTGTGTGTGTGTGTGTGTGTGTGTGTGTGTGTGTGTGTATATATATAGATATATACATATATACATATATACATATATAATATATATATATATATATTATGGAGACTATAAAATGTCGTAAGTGTGGCTGTTTATATTATTGCCTAGTTCCCCAGCCTATAGCTATAGCAGAAATAAGAAATGCAATAGTGTAAACCAGTAAACAGCATGAACCATTTGAAGCCCATCAAAAGTAGATCAGCATTAAAACAAATTATTTATTTCATGCACTCTCTCTTATAGCTGGACATCGCCCTTTATGTTTTAATATTCTTGGTTGCATTGTTGTAGTAATGCAGTATTCCGAATCTGTGCTGATTCATATATTAATGTTATGTGAAAAGTACTTAAAATGCTATTTTGTACTTAGTCAATCAAAGATAAATATACTCATAAGAATCCTCTTTTGCCACCTTTCTGCTTCCCTTATCACAATGCATTGTTCTTATCTTATAACCTGTCCCTGCTACCAACAATAGATTATCTTTGTTTACAGAGGCTAATTGTTTTGGAAATCTTTTTAATAATTGCTTTCAAACAAGGTGTGCAAATGAGGATTAAGGTAATTAGAGTGTGGCTTGTTTGTGCAATTTTACTAAATGCTCTCTCCCCATCAAGTAAAAAACAAATAACTTGCCTTAAAGTGTTTTTAGTGAGTGGTGAAAATACTTTTCATTTCGACATCAATTAGACAAGATTTTTTTCCCACACCCATCCCAAAAGAGATTAATGACATTTTTTTATTTGGAATCTATTCCTAATAAAGATCAATTCGAAAATGTCGTTTATGTTGTATTATAAAAAACAAACAAATATAAAACATTGCTAAATTCAAACTGTGCTAATTAAATAGGGTAATCAGTGTTAAAAGGATATGTATACACACACACACACACACACACACACACACATATGTATGTATATTCAGTTTAATATGGACGGTACTGTATAAAGGCCCAGAAATCATACAGCCCTTTTTGTGTTCCCTACGATAAAGCAGTGCCCTTGAGTTAATTATTCATCATTCTCCAGAAGCTATTCATCAAGATATGATTTATTCATTCTCAACATTAAGGTAATTAAATATCATCTCACCGGGAATGAACAGGTCTGAAATGGACAATAGCATTTTTGATTTTTTTTCTCTCTCTCTCACAAAGGTCTGTAATAATTGATTTGTGCAGAGATGAGTCCTTGGTCCCCTTAGGTGATACTTGAGAAGGGGCTCATATTGCAGGGCCCTGACGTGTCTCCCCCTGAGGGCTGCTGCCTCACCCCCCCCCCCTCCTGCCCTCCCCACCCTCCTGCCTCCCCACCCTCCTGCCTGTGCTCTCAGCCCTGCTCTCTGCACTCTGTTCAGTTCAGCCAGGCTCTGCTCAGCTCTGCCCCTCATAGGCGCCGCCGGCAGCCAATCAGGGGGCGCACAGGCCAGGAGCTTTAAGGCAGCTTCGCCCAGAACAGAAACAAACTTCTCGCTGCTACATTGTGTCCGTCCCCTGCACTCCCCGGGCTGCAGCTTCTCCGTGCTACATTGTGTCCGTCCCCTGCACTCCCCGGGCTGCAGCTTCTCCGTGCTACATTGTGTCCGTCCCCTGCACTCCCCGGGCTGCAGCTTCTCCGTGCTACATTGTGTCCGTCCCCTGCACTCCCCGGGCTGCAGCTTCTCCGTGCTACATTGTGTCCGTCCCCTGCACTCCCCGGGCTGCAGCTTCTCCGTGCTACATTGTGTCCGTCCCCTGCACTCCCCGGTACTACATTGTGTCCGTCCCCTGCACTCCCCGGTGCTACATTGTGTCCATCCCCTGCACCCCCAGCCTGCCACACAGACCCGGTGGATATACTGCTCCCCTGGCAGCTGCTTGCCTCCCGTGCATGGTTTGACCTGCCAGTGGTGGTCTCCTCCTGGCGGTGCCACAGCGCTGAGCCATGTCCATGCTGCCTTCCTTCGGCTTCACCCAGGAGCAGGTCGCCTGCGTGTGCGAGGTGCTGCAGCAAGGGGGGAACCTGGAGAGGCTGGGCAGGTTCCTCTGGTCCCTTCCAGCCTGCGACCACCTCCACAAGAACGAGAGCGTCCTGAAGGCGAAGGCGGTGGTGGCCTTCCATAGGGGCAACTTCAGAGAGCTCTACAAGATCCTGGAGAGCCACCAGTTCTCCCCCCATAACCACCCCAAGCTGCAGCAGCTGTGGCTCAAGGCTCACTACGTGGAAGCGGAGAAGTTGCGGGGTAGACCATTGGGGGCCGTTGGGAAATATAGGGTCCGGAGAAAATTCCCCCTGCCCAGGACCATCTGGGATGGGGAAGAGACAAGTTACTGTTTCAAGGAGAAGTCCCGAGGGGTGCTGAGGGAATGGTATGCTCACAACCCTTACCCATCTCCCAGGGAGAAGAGGGAGCTGGCAGAGGCCACCGGGCTGACCACCACCCAGGTCAGCAACTGGTTCAAGAACAGGAGGCAAAGGGACAGAGCTGCGGAGGCAAAGGAGAGGTAAGGCTACCCACATGGCACCCACAGTCCAGCACCCATGATTTTGTATAACAGCCCAGTAGAAATGCTTCCCCCATTCGTTCTGGTCACTTCTTTGTATAGTAGTTGGCTTGGCACTTTGTTTTTTTGGTTTGGGGGGGGGGGAGGGGGGGTTCTGGGGAACTTTGCTGTAACTCAGGCAAATACTGTGGATCCAAATAGCCCCTTCTTATTTCTGGGAGAGATCAGCACACAAAGGAACAGAAAGGAACATCCATGGTATTTTATTCTCTAAATCCACGTGTTTTTTCCCCCAAAATCGGTCCATCGAAGAGAAGGGCACTTTAGAAAGAAAATGACTCCATCCTTTTTATGTGATGTATTAATCATATATTACCAAATACATTTGTCCAAATCATCATGTTTCCAGAAACAGAGTTTGTTCCTTCTCCTTGTATATGTGTGTGCCACAGCTCGCTGTGTTAATGATCACACCTTGTGATTTGGTGCTTTATACGAAGTAGAACAGTTTGAGATTTTTTTTTGCAGGGTAGACTTGTGGCAACACAATAAACAAATAAAAAGGCAAAGGCAGAATCTCTTGTTTTCTTAGCTCGCCACATGTTCTGCTGGGGGCTGTCAGTGTAGTGCAGGGCAGAGGCTGGGGCATTCATTTCTCTAGCTTTGACAGTACAGAAAGTGACTAAGTAAAAAATAATGAGTCCATGTGTTCATTTAATTTGGTCCTTTAGCAGAGTTCCAATAGTACACAGTCTGCCATTATAGACAGTCATTATATACATATATTATATATATATATATAAGGTGGTTGAGAAAGGTCCCACTGGGGGACCGAAACGTCGGTTTATGTGTATTTTTCAATACAAAAATAGTGATCAAACTTACCAGAGTGCTGCCTCCTAATCTCGTGCTTCAAACACTGTATCTTTTATTTATATATATATATATATATATATATATAGATATATATATATATATCTATATATATATATATATATATATATATACACACACATATATACACATATATACACGTCCACAGTCATTAATTAATTAGACGCATATATATATATATACACACACACACACACACACACACACACACACACACACACACACACACACACACACACACACACACACACACACACACACACACACACACACACACACACACCTTTCAAAGTCATAACACAACATACAACTATACACATTGTATATATGTACATTATATATAGGCACAACTATATATATATATATTATATATCTAATTATATATTATACATTTTATAATATATATAATATTTATAATATATAATATATTTTATAATATATATACATATATATACATATATATACATATATATATTTACTTTCAACTCGAGGGATTTTGGTCGAATATTGTTTTCACTTCGTTTCTACATCATTCAAAATATTAATTACATAGTGAAAGCAAAGGTATATAATTAAAAATGGAGGGAATTGATGTGCATGCTGTTGGCATAGTTAATAAATACCCCATTGTCGTTTTTTAGAGAGAAACGGATTTCAGGAGAATAACCCCACAATATCTACATATTTTGGGGGGCATTTACAGTGCGATGGTTTAGGCAAATATGCTGCTTTGCATGAAACCCATGTCCTATTGATCTGCTGAGAACAGATTGTCTTTACACTGTGTTTTTAACGGCAAAAATAATAATAATTATAATACATATAGCAAAGCAGAAAAAATATATTAAAAAAAAAAAGCGGTGATACGATTTCCATCATCTACACTTAAATTATATTCAAAACAAACCAAGGCCTCCATTTGGCCATTAAGTAAATGGTTTTATTTCTGAAAAGCCTATTTTAGATTTAAAAAAACACCATATACTATTTGCATCGACCTCCATATATGTGCCCAAATGTTTCATATGTTACTGATCGAATTGATGTAGGAAACTTGGAAAATGTTTATTTTATTGTGTATATTTGTTTTTTTTAAAGGGGGGATTTAGATTGAAATCAATATGATCTAGGGTGATCTTAATGCACCTTCTGAAACACTGTAACCCTTCTGTCTTCTTAGGGAAAATACTGAAAACAATAACACCTCCAGCAACAAACAAAACCAACTCTCGCCCTTGGATGGGGGGAAATCGCTCATGTCCAGCTCAGAAGAAGATTTTTCCCCTCCACAAAGTCCAGATCAGAACTCGGTCCTTCTATTGCAAGGGGGTCTCAGCCACGCCGGGGGCTCCACATATTCTCTGAGCGCTTTAAGTGGTTCCCAAAACCACGGCCTGCAGGGACATCAACACCAATTGCAGGACTCGCTGCTAGGACCTCTCACCTCCAGTCTGGTGGATCTGGGCTCTTAGAGGAGAAACATTCTCAGCAAGGGACTGAACACTAACTGTAAATAGCAAGACACTTAAATGATCTCAAAGCTCATCTCATGGTACTTAATATGTAAAGAAAAGGGGAGAAAAACAAACAGGAAACCAAGTGACTTTTTCTACTCCTCTTAAATAAAAAAAAAAAGATCCCAAACCTCACCCATCATAGTGAATGCTCTTACAATTCTCTCCTAGCTCTTCTGCAATTAGCCAAATGCTGAGGACAGAGGCACTATTATACCCCCCCACCCCCCCTCCAAAATATCCCTTCAAGTTCAACGCAGCTGTTACACATTGTAGGATATACAACATTAAAAAGGATGATATTCTGTTTTATTTATGAAGATCCATTTCTGTCTGAAAAGTAAAGAGGTTGAACACAGCAGAGGAGAACTTGTAGATTTTTTTTGGGGGGGGGGGGAAGGGGTGGTGGTGGGGGGCGGTCTGCTCTGTTCTTCAGATGTAACGTAGAAAATGTTCAACAATTTGGAAAGCGATTAAGTTTACATTTTTTTTCCACATTTAGTGTTAAAAGAGATTGCGAAGTAGTTTCTAATAAAATGCAGTATTAGAAAAGAAACAAAAAAACAAAAAACAAAGGAATGCCTGATGTCTTTTCTTGACACTGAGAAAACACGTGAGGATTAAAAGAGAATATTTGGAGCAAATTTCAGCGTTGTCCTGTAAAAAATATGTATATATATATATATATATATATATATATATATATATATATATATATATATATATATATATATATATATATATATATATATATATATATATATATATATATATATATATAAATAAAAGTAAGAATAGCAATAATAGGATTTATTCCATTTAACGTGAGACATATCCACATACATTGGCACCAGCAGACACACTGAATTCATGCTGTTGTGCTCCCTATTTCAGTCACACTATCAAGAACTTACATAAGAGTCCAATCATGTTTCTAGCGGTGGTTTGGTGAACGAGCAGGTTTAGCTTTCAATTAAAATGACATATTGCCTTCCATTTCTTGTTGATTGCTATTGAAAAACGATTAGCTGGAATGATGATAATGCGCTAGACGCCCATTCACTAATACAATGTAAATGCTAAGTCTGTTTCAGCCTCTTTATCACTTGAAATGTAACTGAACTAAAAAAAAAAAAAGGAAACAAATAAATAATACATGAACACTTTCTATTGTTATTCCACCTCACAGCTTGTTGAAAAATAATTCCCCCTCCATCTTTGACAAAAATAATAATAATAATAATTGTGCCACATTTCTAAAGGACTTTCTCATCATTTTATTAGAGTCCAGCAGTTTGGACAAATTGGATCTGGTTCTGTTTCAGATTATACCTTTTATTTATTTATTGCTAGCTGTGTTTTCTAAGGTGATAAGGGGTAATACGTTTTGTGTAAAAAAAAAAAAAATACAACAGATGATTGTGATATTTATTAAAATGATAAGACTATGAAAATAACAGCTTGGCGCAAATTGTTTTTCTAAAACCACACAAAGCTCTTTTATTTAAGCATCTATGACTGGTTTTATTATAAGTTACATTCTTTGACACTGTCTTTCTTTCTCTTTCTTTCCTCCTTTCTTCCTTACTCCCTCTTGTTCTTTATATATATAAAGAATATATATATATATATATATATATATATATATATATATATATATATATATATATATATATATATATATATCATTGCTATATGTTCACTTTAGTTCCATTGCTAATGATCCTGATGTCTTTTGTTGGTGTTTTGGATCATTAAGTGTGTGTTTATTTAAGTCACTGTAGTGTTTACCCTCTTGGTCTTGGGACATGGAGTAATGCCACCCTCTGCAGGAGGGTTTCTCACCGGGGAACCTGGGCACATTCTTCGCATTCAATGCAAAAAACAAACACACTATATACAAATATAGATTTAAATGACCATTGCAGTTCACAGCTACCAAAGCTTAGAGATCAAAGTGTAAAAGGGGAATTAGGTGACAGACGGCCTTATTTTTAATATGTTTTTTTTTTGTCGCTTTGTCATCAGAATTTTAGCAATATCATATGTTAGTGAATCATATTAAAGGTTGCAGTGGATTAGTGGGATATATATATATATATATATATATATATATATATATTCCATTTTATATATATAATAGAGAGCAGACACACAAGGACTTTAGAAAGAGGAAAATAGTTTATTACAACAACAACAAAAATCAATGTTTTGGCTCACCACAGGAGCCCTGAAAAAGTCTCCTGTGGTAAGCCCGAAACGTTGATTGCTTGCTAATAAACTATTTTAAGTCTTTTAAATCCTTGAGTGCCTGCTCTCTATCTTTTCCTGTATTCCAGTACTTTGCTTTAGCACCCAGACAGGACTCCATTTTCAGTGGAGTGCCACTATACCCTTATATATGTGTGTGTGTGTGTGTGTGTGTGTGTGTGTGTTATATGTGTGTGTGTGTGTGTGTGTGTGTGTGTGTGTGTGTGTGTGTGTGTGTGTGTGTGTGTGTGTGTGTGTGTGTGTGTGTGTGTGTGTGTGTGTGTGTGTGTGTGTGTGTGTGTGTTTACACACACACACAGTATATTTTTATTTATAAAAATGTTTTACCAGGAGGTAATACATTGAGAGTTACCTCTCGTTTTCAAGTATGTCCTGGGCACAGAGTTATAATAATACTGCACATGGTTACCTGGCTATATTGCTTACCTATGTATGGAGGTCTTTTTCAGTAGAACTTGTAGGGGAAATATGAAATGTGAAAATCCAGGTCCATCTGCTGCTATTGGGTAAATCTTGTTCTGTTGTGTAACTGATAAGCAAGTCATTCGTTATGAGTCGAGGTTAGCGTAATGATACTAAATACGAATACAGAAAAATTTAAATTGAGTGTAATATATATATATATATATATATATATATATATATTGCCTAAAGGTTATATAATCCACATTTTACATAGGAAGGAGAAAACGAAAGTTACACTAATTGCTTAGATTTGGATGTTTTTTCTGAGTTGTGGTATCATTTAATGGTATAATTTAATATTCCAGGTTAGCGGAGCTTCCTATTTTAAACTCATATTTCTCAGGCTTGAAAGCACAGGGGAGAAGAGAATTCTCTAACTGAAATCAGACTCCAGTTGAAACATTGATGCAGTGGCTGATATTTTTGGTAAGCTGCAGAATCAGATCTGTCCAGAATAAGGTTTGTATATTTCCCCACATCATCTTGTATCAACACTGCTAGATTTGCAATATATATATGTATGTATGTATGTATTTATGTATGTATGTATATATATATATATATATACACACTTAGTTACGTTATGGTGGGTAAAAAAAGTGACAAAAACCCTCCACAGTAAAGCTTATAGCAAATGGAAATATTGCTGTATGCTCATATATATATATATATATATATATATATATATATATATATATATATATATATATATATATATATATATGTATATGTATATGTATATGTATATGTATATGTATATGTATATGTATATGTATATATATATATATATATATATATATATATATATATATATATATATATATATATATATATATATATATATATATATATATAGCTTAATTGAGAGACTGTGTCTTACTATTTTGTGCAATCATACTTTAAAAACACATTTTTTTGGGTGCTGTTAAGTAAAAAAGTATTAAAAACATGGCCAGGTAAAGTTTTACAAATAATGTATTCATATATTTCTGGAACAATAATTTAATTCATAGGAGAATTTCGATACTAACATTTCCTCCAGGAAGATAAGTGACTGTAGTTTATGTGGAATGGATCTTGAAAGTTGTTCTATGGAACAAGCATCTTGAAATCATTGATCCTTTATATACGTATCTGAAGATGGATAATTTCTTCTTCGTTCACAAGAAAAACGTAGGATCTAAAATGTTAGAAAAATGAAGAAAAAAATATATAAATGTATACTTTTCCGGGTTTTTTTTTCTTCCAACTATATTTTTATTTCTTCTTTTTAAACAACAAAAGATAACAAACGAACTTTTACAATCAACTACAAGATTTAGGAGTTTAATGAAGTAGAAATATGGTAAACTAACATTTTCCATCGCAAGCTATTCGGAGTTAATATAAATTAGTGACTTTAATCTATGCGGCAATTTGAGTTATTTCCTTTTAATTCAACAATGTTGGCAAACTGATCTTTTGTGAAAACATCTGATTGTTAAATACATTAAAAAAATACCACAACATATTTCGAATTAATATTAATTCGCAACATGTTATATCTATGTTCATTTGATTTACTTCATGTTAGTCTAATAATATTGGCAGATCTTTTAGACACACATCTGTTTGTTATATTCAAGGAGAATATGTCATTTATTATTTATGGGCGCCAATTTTATCTTGCTGTGTGTATTACTGAAGGCTTCTGTATGGTGTACAATAAAAAAAATACCAAATATAAATACTTATGTGATTTTACTCCACTATGAAGAGATTGTATAAAAAGGATAAAGTAATATTATAGCCCCATGTTAAAGGATTATAGTATATATATAAAACATATACATTTAGTTACCTATGTGCTTAAAGTCTTCTAATTTAATAAATATTGAAGAGAGAATGAGAGAAAATACAGGTCTTCTCATAATAAAATACACAGTGGCAATTAGCAACAGAACTGTGACTTAAATTTAATTGGTGTATATATATATATATATCAGAGGGAAATATTCCAGACAATAAGACAACTTTAAATGTGTTGTCTTTATTTCCCTATTAAATCAGAATATTCTGCGTTTCCTAACTGCATTTATAGAGGTTCTCTTGAGTTCCAGGAAATAAAATAGGATTCCGAATCCATGAGTGATTGTTCTTTTAATGTAAATTCGTTCAAACTCAGATTCATAGGTTGGCATTCAAGGCAATTGTGGAGACTGACTGGTAAACTGGAATCCACTGAAGGATAAAACCACTATATCCAGCTCTGGATAACAGCTTAAGGAGCAGGAACTGCACA